>NC_056732.1:336621320-336778820 GCF_019279795.1 Protopterus annectens
TGTCAGGGTTACATATCTGACAAAGAAGGGGTACCTTGCACTGAGAGCCCTGGTACTGGCCCTGTAGCAGTTTGTCATCATGGTTTCATACAAGGAGCCCAACCATGACCCTGGACTCCTGAATGCCCCAGTGGTGCACCCAAAGCATGCTCCCTATCCAGTGCCAGACATGGTTCCTGCAGAGATCAAACTACAACAGGTTATGGCTGTATTCCTGCATGTGCGGTTTAAATAAGGCCATATCCCCAGTCTTTGCTGTCATTGGACCATTTTGAAAATGCTAAGCTCAGATAAGTGGTGCGCAAATCCACTAAGATGATTTGAACAGTGCTTAAAGGAGTAAATGCTGAGTACTGCTTAACAGTGCACAATCCCACTTAGTTGAGCTAACTGCTGCTTAGAATTTACATCTAAGCAATGCTTAAACCGGCTAAGCATAGCTGAGCACTGCTTAGCATTTCTCAGTTTTCATTTTTAAAAAACATCAGGATTATAGATTAATTAGTCATTACTGACATATTATTAAGTGTATATGATATACTTTACATGACATCCCCCTATGTGCTTTCATTACATTACCTTGGGGTGTGACTATACTTTATGGGACAGTTGTGTATACATGGGTGATCTCACATGTTATATGCACTCACACTTCCATTTTGGACCAGTTACACTACCCTGG
The DNA here is from genome assembly GCF_019279795.1 of Protopterus annectens. Lineage (NCBI taxonomy): Eukaryota > Metazoa > Chordata > Ceratodontiformes > Protopteridae > Protopterus > Protopterus annectens. Next base: position 336,622,003 of record NC_056732.1, read on the forward strand.
GTAACAAATATCAATTACTACATAATTTAACATAAAACAATATTTTTAGCAATGCTTTCCCATGTAAAAATAAAGTGCCTGTTTTGGTACTCTACCTATGAACGCTGCATGCAAAGCCGGGACTCTAACCCCTATGGTATCTCGTTGGTAAGGATTTTGGCTATACATTTTTATTTAGGTCCTATAAGATGTTTAAGCAATGCTGAGCAGAGGGCCATAATGTGCAAACCCACTTAGCTACACTTAAACTTCACTTAGAATGGGAAAAAAATTAATAAATCCACTTTAATTGCATGTATCAATACTACTTGTTAGTCATATTTGGTAATGCACTACCTGTCATTCTGTCAACCTATCGGTCTGCATAGGACATATCAGGATTGAAATCACTACATAATGGCATACATTTGAGTTTCAGACTTCTAATCCTTCCCTACATGTTGTTATTTTAATCCAAACCCTGTTCCTTTATCAACCTTCTAAGTTTGTAAGGGCAATATTTATGATCTGTCCCTACTTGTCCCCCCATCATTTTAGGCTTTGGCCAGCTTTTTGCTCTGAATGGTTGAGACATGTTAAAGGTGCCGTATGGCACTTTCGCATTGCAGGGGATGTGCGACAGTACCTGCCACACACCCCCTGCATTCCTTCCTATCTACATTGCGGCTTTCAGTGTCCATGGACACTGAAAGCACTTAGAAAGTGCATTATGGCACTTTGACAATGCAGGGGTGCATTGCTTCCTATTTAAATAGCTGCCAAATAGCTGCTTTATAGCTGCAGACACTGAAAGCACTTAGAAAGTGCCGTACAGCACTTTGACAATGCAAGGTGTGTGTGACAATGCATTATGGCACTTTGACAATGCAGGGGTGCATTGCTTCCTATTTAAATAGCTGCCAAATAGCTGCTTTATAGCTGCAGACACTGAAAGCACTTAGAAAGTGCCGTACAGCACTTTGACAATGCAAGGTGTGTGTGACAGTACCTGTCACACACCCCCTGCATTGCTTCCTATCTAAATAGGTGCTTTCAGTGTCCGTGGGCACTGAAAGCACTTAGAAAGTGCCGTACAGCACTTTGACAATGCAAGGGCATTGCTTCCTATCTAAATAGCTGTTTTCAGTGTCTGCAGACACTGAAAGCACTTAGAAAGTGCTGTACGGCACTTACAGACTGCAGGGGCGTATTGGATATGCAGTCACTACTAAAACATGCCCCCTGCACTCAGTAGTGTTCATGTACACTTAGCCTTAGCAGTAGTGCACCTTAATAAATATGCAAGGCATGCTGCTGTTAAGGCTATGCGGAAACGGACATGGTTCACTACCTACAGAAATAGCACTATTCCTGCATGGAGTTTATTGAATCCAAGCCATTTATATATAAGTTGGGGGGGTTGGGGGTTGGCATCAAGGTTAAGGTGTTTACTTCACACACACAAGGTTCAGAGTTTAATTTTCACTTTTTGGGGAAATTGGCTAAGCTTAATCTGACCCACAAGGGTAGCTAGCCTAGTACATACCTATGAATATATATATATATATATATATATATATATATATATATATATATATATATATATATATATATCCAAATTTAATTTCTCTTTATCTTATACTTTAAATTATTTTAATCCACTCCATTGATATCCAGGTGACCCAATCAGGCGTAGTCTGTCAGTTGGGGCAGAGGATCAAGATTATGAACTGTTAATGAATTGGTTCATATTGTCCAGACTTTGATTCTCTTAGCTACCATTTGCCTACAGTATGACTCTGTGCAAGTCACTTAACCAGATGGTGGGTCAAGGTCACCTTTGAAGAGGGACACATCTGTCCAGTGGACTTATCTGGTTAACAAACAAGTAAAAACACTCCACTGTCCTATAGCCATCCTCATATTCTCTCCGTCCTAGCCAGAGCCCTAATTTGTAACCCCATTTATCCTTTCTCATTCTCATGGGCATGTCATACTTTTTATGGTTTGTTTTGATGGTATCCTTGGGCTTTATTTGATCCTCTTTGACTGAAGTGTAAGGAAGACAGTGTCTGTGTTTTAAGTATGAAAACAATTCTCAACTTCAGTGGTTATATTTAAGATAACAAACTGGGACCCTTTAGAGACAAAAAGAATTGCAGGGAACCATGACTACTCTATCTCTCTCTCTCTACGTATATATATATATATATATATATATATATATATATATATATATATATATTTTTTTTTTCCAGCTGTTTATACTTTTGTTTTTAGAAAAGACACAGATGCTTTCCTCCTTTGAAACAATGAACTGTTGTAATCAGGTACCATTCTAACTGGGTATCCTGATATTTTTATTGCTGGTTTGAGTTTCTTGGATTTCCTAAAAATGCGGTCTCTGTTGTTGAAGTTCAAGCACTATATCATAAAGTATGATAAAGTGACATAGTGTGAGATCTTCTAGGATTTGGGGGGTAATCCTATGTGCTCATTCTTTGATCAAATGTTCAGAAAAATCCCCAAAAAGCATTGCTGTCCTTCAGTGGATTGTGATCTGTGATTGAGTCATAGGTAAATACTAGGGTAACTGCCCTGAAGGGCCATTTTAAGCCTAGCCAATAACCATAGCTAATAACTTGAGATCATAACCAAATCCTGTACTTTCTGTCTATGAGGTGAGTAACTTAATCATTATGCCCCCCCAACACACACATACACACACACACATTAATGTAACACTGACTTCTGTTTACTCTGGAAAAGCAGTAATGTTTAAATTTTTGCATCATGCTCTGCTATCCAGATCATCAACTTGGATTCTATCCTTTGTGACCATATTTATATAGCAGTTTGCTATCATTTCCATGAAGTGCCTTCCATCATAGATGACAACACTGAAAGGCGGGTTTGCAAGTAGCTAGACCTCAAACAGAATGTCATATAACCACATCATCACACATTGAATGGTACATGTACTGCAATGGCCACATTTCCAAAACAGAGAATGTTGATCCATCGCTATTAACATGGTTTAACAAGGGAGCGGAACAATGTTTTTATTTTCAGCATTCTGGTTCGGCAATTTCAGCATTCGATGGAAGGCGCTTTGTGGAAATGATGGTAGACCTTATATAGCACAGCTGGCACCTGAGTGGGAGTCTGTAATGGTACAGTGATCAGTGAGCTGATTCTTTTGTGGGATTAGTGCTCCTTGCATTTTGTTCAGCTGTACCTTGTGGTCTGAAGTTTCAATTTTGTTTGATGTAGTTCTAACATAACCTTCTGCCTTGTGCAAAGACAATGCTTTCACAATGCATGTGATAGCTTTAAGGTCTTCCAGTGAAGAAATTGAGTATGATGTCATTTTTAGAACATTTGTTAGGGTCAATTGCAGAAAGAATATTAGGAAATCACATCTGTATAATCCTAAAAATTGCATGCCTGAACTTATCAATGTGTTAACTAGTGAAATGAATAAGTAGCAATTGTAAACCTAGATTAATGTGAAAAAATATAGTGGTAGTCACTAAGACATGGGATCCCCCTTTCTTTACAATTTTCCTAACTCTTTAGTTTTTGCATCAGATCAGCATTCTTAATTTTGTGCCAAAATTCATTACTACAGTGCTCTTTAACTTTTGTTGAAACAGTGTCTGTTTCTTCCTCAGCGTCTATATTTTTTATTTATATCATCTATTTATTTATATAATTATTTATAAACCAGCTAAGTGAACTGGTCTGGGGACCCTTTTCAGGCATGGTTAGGGCCAAAGACTTAAAGAACATATATATCAATTAGAAAGTAACACATACAGCTTACAAGAAAGTTATTACAATAGAATGGCTAATAACAGCTACAGCAACCTACTTCCAGATAATTGAATGGTTACAGTACTGTAGATATTACAGTTATAACAGCAAATATATGACAGGAAAACCAGCTTGCAGTACTTTCACTTTAAGGAAGAAGAAGATGGTAGTGTCCTGTGAGGCAGCGGCTGCTCCAGCTCAAGAAAGGCATGCCCAATATCTGTGTAAATGTCTGTCTACTACATTGTTAGAAACAACAAAAATAATAAAAACAGGAATGGAAATGGACACAAGGTTAGTCTATGGCAGAAATACCCTTCTAGACCTTTGGTTTACAGGCTTGGCGTGCAACTGGTTTACTAGGCTGCTTTCTCTAATGCCTGCAAGGCCTAACATATTCAGAGAGATAGAAATCCTGTCTAATCTAGATTCAGAGTGCTGTGTATTAACAAATTCAAAGTACATTACATCCAAAAGGAAGGGACAATGGAAGAGATGCAAAAGATCTAGGAAAAAGGAACTAGAGCTGGAAGCAATGTTAGGCTGAAAGAAAACCCCATACAGAGCTGCGCTTCCATTTATCATGCTAGCAAATGTTCAATCCCTGGAAAGCAAAATGGATGACCTAAGACTGGACCTAAACATCTATAGAAAGGTAGAGAGGTGAGTAACCATTGTATGTTCATCTTTACAGAAACCTGGCTAAACCCAAGCTATCAGTGACAGTACTGTTCATGTGGATGGGCTATTATTATTTGGAGCAGACAGAACCCAGGCCCTTAGCGGCAAATCCAGTGGAGGAGGAGTTTGCATCTACATAAACAATAACTGGTGCTCAAACTGCGAGAAAGTCTCAAACCACTGCTCTGAGAATATAGAGTTCATGACAGTAAAATGTAGAACATTTTACCTGCCGAGTGAATTCTCAGCTTTTATCATCTTAGCTGTATATATTCCTCCAAGTGCAAACACAAATGAAGCTCTAACCACACTATACCAGTCAATCAGTGAAATTCAGAACAAAAACCCTAATTGTGTCTATATCATAGCTGGTGGCTTTAACCAGGATAATCTGGAATCGCCACACTACTACCAGCACATAGACTTTCCACCAGAGCTGCCAACATACTAGATCAGGTGTAAACCAATGTCAAACAGGCTTTCAGGACAAAGCCTCTCCCAACTTTGGTAATTCAGATCATCTATCCATTATGCTGACACCAGCCTACTGACCATTACTAATCAGAGAGAAACCATCCAAGAAGCAAATAAGAGTCTATCCGGGAGGAGCAATCTCTGCACTTCAAGACTGCTTTGAATGCGCAGACATGTTCAAAGAAGCTGCCACTGCAGATCAGCACACCAACCTGGAGGAGTACACTGAGTCGGTAGTAGGATTCATATCAAAGTATGTGGACGATGTTACAGTCACCAAGAGCATCACCACATGAGCCAACACACAGCCTTCAAGTTGGGGGATAAGGAAGCCCTTAGGTTAGCCAGAGCAATCAGAACAAGGGAATAAAAACAGCAAAAAGAGCATATGGTGAGAAGATCTGGAGATACTTCAGTGACCTCAGAGATTCAAGGTGACTGTGGCAAGGCATACAATCCATCACAGATTACAGGTTCATGTCAGCACAGTGTGATGCCAATATTTACTTCCTCAACAAACTCAACAGCTTCTTCAACAGGTTTGAAGAAACAAACCACACAAGTGCAATGAAAGCCCCTACCAATCAAGTGGATGAAGTAATACATCTCAACTCTACTGATGTTAGAAGAACGGTGCACAGAGTTAACCCAAGGAGGGCGATTGAAGCTGACAACATCCTGAGATGGCTGCTTAGACAATGCGCTGACCAACTGACACATGCTCTTACAGATATCCACAACATCTCATTAAGTTAGGCTATTGTACCCAAATGCCTTAAAACTACAACTATAATACCTATCCCAAAGAAGTCCACACCATTATCCCTAAATGACTATTGCCCCATAGCACTCACCTCAGTAGTAATGAAGTGCTTTGAGAGGCTGGTCAAGGACCATATAATATCCAGTCTCCCTGCATCCTTAGATCCACTCCAGTTTGTATATCAACCAAATTGCTCCACAGAAGATGCTGTTTCAATGGTGCTTCAGATATCCATGGCCCACGTGGAAAACAAGAATTGTTATGTGCGAATGTTGTTTATAAACTTTAGCTCTGCCTTCAACACAGTGATCCCCCAACACCTGATAAAGAAACTTGACCAACTGAGAATAAACACACCTCTATGAAATTGGATACTGGTCTTCCTCATGGAGAGACGTCATACAGTACATGTTGTAAATAGCACCTCTGAGAGCTTCACTATGAATACGTGGGATCCTCAGGACTGTGTACTGAGCCTACTATTGTTCACCTTGTTGACTCATGAGTGCAAAGCCAAGTTCAACTCAAACCACATTATCAAGGTTGCAGACGACACAACTGTTGTAGGTCTCATCAGCCATGATGATGAATCAGTGTATAGAGAGGAGGTTAGCCAACTCTTCGTCTGGTGTGACAACAACCTCTCACTAAATGTGAACAAGACCAAAGAGATCATTGTTGACTTCAGAAGAAGGTATGAAACACACTCTTTACTAACAATCCACAATGAAATAGTAGAGAGAGTGGAAAGCACAAAATTCTTGGGGGTACACATCACAAAGAAAGCACAGTGATGCCTTCACTTCCTGTGAAAGATGAGAAAGGCAAACCTCCCCTCTCCAGCCCTTACTATCTTTTACAGAGGCACCATAGAGAGTATACTAACCAACAGTCTTGCAACCTGGTACAGTAACTGTTCCTCCTTGGACAAAAAGGCCCTTCAGAAAGTGGTTAAGGTAACAGAGAAAATCATTGGAACTATGCTCCCTGTCATCCAAGAAATACACCTGTCATGATGTCTCAGCAGGGCCAACAAGATAATAAGAGACACTACCCATCCTGCCCACGGACTATTCACCTATTTATCTTCTGGTAAATGCTACCGTAGTATGAGATGCAAAACAGCCATCTACAACAAAAGCTTTTTCCCACAGGCCCTCAGACTACTTAACTCATACTAACTCCACACTGTGCTGAACTCTGAACTCTGAAAAGGGCATTGGGAATTCCAAAAGTTGTATCAGATATTTTTGTGCAATAACTTTCGGTGCAATAATTCCACTGAGATTCTCTAAATTCATATTTTTATGCAATAATCAAACACTGAAAAGCAATCTTAAATGTGCAATAATAGTTACTGCCAAAAGATTCCTCTTTTGTGCAGTTTTTATGTTTAGTTAGTTAAGAGTCCAAGACAGTAATGTATGTCAAGTCAATAGTAGCCATTGTAATACAGATTGTCTATATGTGAAAATGCCTCCACTCTGAGACGGAGTAATGAAATTTCGTTCTGTGATGCACAACCTGTATAATCTGAATGACAATAAAGTTTAATTTGACTTTGACTTTGATAATGTTTGACTTGCCATTAGGATTCCAAATAGAAGTAAATATACCTGTATAACATCTTACTTCTCCTCCTACAGCAAGACATTAACATCCCTGCATGAAACTGTTAGTTAAGATTTTAATACAATTATTGATGTTCCTTTTATCCACAGCATTTATAATGGTTAGAGATGTATTCTTTCAGTTTTATCTCAAATTTGTTAATTTTAATTGTATTTCTAATATTTTTTGGTGGGCTATTTCAGCTGGTTGTGGCTATCTTTGTAAAGGCTGTTTCTTCAGGTACTAGGTTAAAGGGTGGCCTTATCATGGTAAGTATCTCTTGCTCATTATATCTGAGTGGAGGATGCTGGGAGACAATCTCCATTTTACTGATAAGAATACAGCATTGCTCTAGGTAAATTAACTTCAAGGTGGAGATTTTCAGCAGTAGTGGTGTGCCGCTCGCTGCTATTGGGAGCCACCCAGTTTTCTGCAAAAAGAAGCAGTCATGTCCCTTTCTGTCAGGGAGGGAAATAAAACAGCAAAGTTTGTTAACAGTAGTTTGCAATAACAGTCTTGTGAGAGGAACTGGGTACTACCAGAAGTAGGACATATTTCAACCTAGTACTGACAGTACTCTGCCAGCTGATCATCTTGCTTCTGGGTCTGGCAAGCTTGTAATATACCTTCTATTGTCTTAGCACTTTAGTAGCCACAATATCAGCATGATAATTAAATGATAAGCTCTCATTCCATGATAAGCCCATGTATTTAAAACTGTAGACCTGTCTGAGCAGGGCTCCACAATGGTCTCTGATATGCAGTGCAAGCTCCCTATTAGCCAATGGCTAATCCCAAATAGCATTACAGCAGATTTGTTTGTGTTGAATGTAATTTTATTTGTACTTAAGCAATTACACAATCTGTGAATCTGTGCTAAATGTTATGCTGGGTCCAAAGATTTTCTATTTCTAATAAGAATAAAATGATATGTGTATAGGATGAGGTGGAGTCATGTAAGATCACCTGCAGTACCATCATTAAGTAGAGAAAAGAGTATAAGCAGCACGGCTCCCTGAGGGACTCTTGCCTTAAAGCCTTAAACTAAGACATTTCAGAAAAAGCTCCTGCCCAGCTACGTTAAAAGAGAGGCTCTTTAGGCAGTTTGAAATTCATCTATGAGGACTGTCTCTTACGCACCACCCACTGATCTTAGCTAAATGTAAGGAATGGCAACCTTTTCAAAAGCTTAAGTTCATGAAAATGGCTGCAGTTAAGATCCTTTCCATATTGGAGTAAATATCTTCTGTTACGCCATACTTCACACTGAGGGTTATGTACCCTCAATGAATCTATGCTTCAATTCAGTAAACAATTATTATTTCTCAACATAAGATATCAGTGATCAAAAAATACCCTTTCAATGCTTTTGCCCACAGAACTTAACCTGGAGATTGACCTGAAGTTCTTAGTGGCAGATTGATGACACACCTTGGACAAGGGGATGATGGTAGAATGTTTCAGATAAGGGGGGGCCATTCTTAAAAAATGTAAATTATTATTATATGAGTTTGGGCTGTACTTTTATATAGGATAAGCATTTTTAGAAATTTAGGATGCAACTTACAGTTTCATGCCCAGGTTTGTCATACATTCCCTCAAGTAGCATTATTACTGTTAGACTGCTGTCCTACATACGGTCAACAATTAAATGGTCAATCATTGCATTCCTGAGCCTGATTCTACACTGTTATGAGTCTTCAAATATATTTCCATTTTATTTACTGTACTGCAAGGTAATTGTCTGTGTGGCTAGTGTTTTTACTCTCGAACTGTACCTAAGTCTCCCACCTGGAAGATCAGGGGGCTTGCCCTCACTGCAAAAAAGGCATTGTCTGTGGTTTCACAGATTATTTTCAATGCCAGTTCTCTTGACTCCTTTAAATAAATGAATTTCATGTCAGAAGTTGGGCTCAGACGTCTTATAATGAATCCCTGTTTTGGTTGTGAGCACTTTAAAGAGGAATACTGGCAACTGCACTGCAGGAGAATCATGGCTGCTGTGGGGCTCATCCTCAACACCTGAACTCTGGATAAAACCAGACAAATCCAGACAGGGACCATTCCCATTCTCATTAACTGTGGAACTGTATTTGAGATGGCCAGTGTCAAGGTTCTAGGAACACCATATCCAACAATCATCCCGACATGATCATCAGCAACTCTAGCAAGTCTTTCACCCTGCTGTGCTGAACTAATAGAATCCCTGGACAAATAATTAGTGGTAATGTACTCACTATAGTGTACCTACTGTAGTGTACCCACTGTAGACTACAGTAGGTACACTACAGTGGGTACACTACAGTAGGTACACTATAGTGAGTACATTACCACTAATTATTTGTAGTGTACTCATTCTAGTATACCCACTGTAGTGTACCCAATCCCACTGTAGTGTACCTACTGTAGTGTGCCTACTGTAGTTTACCTGCTGTAGTGTATCTACTGTACTGTAACCACTGCAGTGTGCCTACTGTAGTTTACCCACTATAGTATACCTACTGTAGTGTACCCAGTCCCACTGTATTATACCCATTGTAGTGTACCTAGTGCAATGTACTCACTGTATTGTACCCATTGTAGTGTAGCCACTGCAGTGTGCCCACTGTAGTGAACCCACTGTTCTTGTACTGTACTGTGAGGTAGTATGACTGTAGTCTTTATAGCTGCTCCAGTGGTTTAAGTGGAGGTATTACCTTTTGGTTGTTAAACATGATCTTGAATGGTATGTGATTTGTGATCAGTGTAATTTTTTTCTGATAAACATATGTGTAATAATGATCACATGCTGAGACAATGCACATAATGTCATCTTTTTAGTCTGTCTGAATCTCTTTTCCACCTCAGGATTTGTTTGCATAGGCTGTAATTCCTTATTGTCTTTTTTGAATTTTTCTGACTTTTGACCATAGCCCTACATGGTTGTTATCCAGTTCTAACAATGCTGGACCTTTTGTAATAAAAAAAGATACCTGTGTATTTAAAAGTATCCCCTTCTTCAACATTTCCAATGCCTCTTTTCAGACCATAATGAAGGATGTCCTTCTAAATGACCTCACTAAGCTGCCTGCTATATGCTTCAGTCCTTGCAAATCTTGAGTTTCAGTTGTGAATTTTTTACATCTGTTGGAGGTGTCATGCTGTGTAATGTTCTCACTTTCGTAGGGTCTGATGAAGTGCCATTTTTGTGACAATATGAATTCAATAATAAATGACAGTGGTAGCAGATTAAACCCAGTATCAAGAAAACTGCAGTGAAAAGATTCAATTAAAAAAAAAGAAAATGAAAAAACTGTGTCTTAGTGAAGATATATTTTAAAAGCAAAGAGACTGCTTAGACAACCAAGAGGCTTTCAGTAGCAGCAGCATTTTTATTTTAGGTTTTGTACCCCCTGCATCAACTGCACTAATAAAGGTGACAACCAAAATGTTCAGCTGGATTAATTAACGCCTACACTAAATGCACACTAAATGTGCACCATTCTGAGAGAATAGAAAACACAAGCAGAGCTCCCACCTTTTTCCTCCTAATTTTAGTTTTCTTAATGATTTTCTTTAAAACTGGAATACTGAGGGGGATTTATAAAGGTTACCACAATGTATAGACTATGGGGGGAATTCAATAAAGCCTACATGGAGTGATTTTCTATGTAGGCATAGTGGCGTGGAGCTTACACGGAAGTATGCAGCCCTGCAATCCAGTATACAGAGCAGAGGAGCATGCATGAGCCTGCGGACATAGATGTGTCAGCAGCATGCAAATCACCTCATAAGAAGGTGAATTGTATGCAAATGAGGGTGTTGGAGCAATCCAGCAAGCAGATAGGCAGTCCTGCAGACCCCATGTTGGTGTCTGAAGTGTACACAGAAAATTTCTGTGTACAAGAAAGTAAAAATGGAAAAGGGGCTGTAAAAGCCCATTTAGAAGGTTAGAAATTGCATAGTAGGCATAGTTATGTGCAGAAGTATGCACTGTGCATCCAAATAATCATGCAAAATAATGTAATAAATATTTTTTTTAATACTCATATTAAGTTTGCACGGTGTGCAGCAGAGCACAAATGTGCCGTTATACAAAAAAAATTTAAAAGTATAAAAAGTAAAAATAAGAAATATGTGAGGTAAATGAATTATAGGGCCCTGCATGGAGTATGTATAATGGTAGATTTCAGTGGTTGCTAAGGAGGCAGGCTCTGGAATAGTGATGTATCCAGGTTGCGTGCATGGATCTATATACATATGAGCTGGGGTTACTGAATAGCAAAAATGGGCTACTGTGTCAGCAGATAAATTCCGTGTAGCACTAGAACCATGTTGGTGTCCACAGAAGAGCTAGCTGACATCAAAAGGGAATGTGTCACTATATGTTTAAGCTGATTGGAGCTCAGCAGCGCATCACTCAGCTAAGCAGGGGTTTGTGTGTCCAGTATTGCTAAGCTTTGTTTAGCTGCTGGGCACGTGGTTTAGCTGGTTTGAGCTATGCTAAATGTGCTCATGCATGGGGGTGTATCCAGAGTGCTGAGCATTGTTTATACCTGTGGTGTTGGTTTGCACACCGTGCTGCAGTGCTTAGCAGGGCAGGCAGTTTAAAAAAAAAAAAGGAAATTGCCTGGGAAAGCCAATCATGTATAAAATGCTGATAACCCCTGTTCCACTTACACTGGGTCATTCAAACTCTTCAATGATGTACCGGGCAGGTAGAATGCATCATAGTTAGCCAACCACACAGGCTGCATCTGCAGCAGAGTACTATAAAGTATGCATACACCCTACAATCTGATTTTTCCCCTATGCTCTGCACCATTGGAGTACAGACTTGGGAATTTTAACTTGACAGAATGCTAGGGGCTGCTGCTGATCTGCTACATCTATATGTGTTAGAGGCTGAGGTCAGTGCTGATGCTGCCACTGACAATAAGCCTAGACTGGGAAGGAGAAGAGTGTTCAGACGCAGGGTAACCTTCCAGGAGGTACATGAGCTGGAGATTGTAGAGTGATACAGGGTGGGCAGGGACATACTACAAGAACTCACTAAGCTCTGCTGCCCTCAACTCAGACACAGAGCCAACAGAGGGGGAACCCATCCCAGTGGAAACAAAGGTATGTGTAGCCCTTAGAATACTAGCTACAGGTACTTTTCAAAGACCAACTGGGGACATAATGGGGGGTCTCATAGGTATCTGCATCCAGGGTACTCCACCAGTTCCTGGCTGCCATGCAAACACATGCCAGTGACTGCCCCATAGTATGCAGTAGGCCACAAGGCAGCAAAACCCATGGTAGTATGTAAGGGAATTGCCAAACAGCGGGGCCATAGGACAGATGCATGACTCTCAATGCTATAGTCCCCAACCCCTAACACATCAGTGTTCACATACAACTGCAGTAACAGAGTATATTCGCAAGGATATATCAGCAGACCACACAGTTCCAGGGCTGCCCCAAACAACCTGGCTACTTGTCCTGTTTTCCACAATATGCAGGAGTCAAAGTGTATATGTCTGTCTGCTGTTGATAGTGTGAAGAATTAAAACCCAATTTCTGGTAGCTGTTGTGGCTCAGTGAGCTAAGTACATTAGCATGGTTGATGGTGTTCATGGTTCGAAGCTGGCTGCACCTACAACTTTTGCATGTGAGGTACTCATATAGTACGAGTCCTACACATTGTCAATATGTCACAATCTGTTACTGCAAGAAAGCTGGACAAAGCCAGAGACAATGGATAGACAGAGAGCCAAACCTACAGACATTATACATGCTCTGAGTAAAGGAGAAAGTGGCTAGTATAACAGCTGGTTGCAACAAAAACAAAAATAACACCAAGGCAAGGAGCAATGCACCTTCAATTTAATGAATAGTTGACAAATACCAAAACTTCCTCAGACAAAGTACAACAAGTCAAAAGCCATTTTTTAAAAAGGAAACCACATGATCTGACATCATAAATTCAACTGACATTCAATTAACATTTAAAGACACATCAGTAAATCAGCAGATGAGGCTCTTAATAAGGAATGGGCTGATATTCAGCAACAAGCTACCATGTCCTTTGTGAAAGCATTGGGCAAATTTTATGATCGTACAGTGGATCGAGAGGTTGATACTGTACTCAGACTGGCCAATGATATAAAACCTTTTGAGGGGCAATTGTTTTTTCAAAAACGACTTAAAAAAGTGGCTGATGATTTAAATAGTTTGGAAACACAACTAAAATCTAGAAAAATAAAGAAGTTTAATCGTGACCAACAGGATTACCAAGGGGGGAATCCCTTTGGTACCAGTACCAAACATGTGAGATTTTTTTCACAATCTGTACGTGCACCCAAAAGAAAAAGACCTATATCTATATTGAAAAATCGCAGTTCTGATACAGGTTCATCTACAGATGATTTCTCATCTTGTACTGAGAATGATGCACAGGCTGCATCAGGCTCACCGTCTCCAAAAAGGATTCCATCAGGGGCCCCTTTAGGGGTAAATACCAGTGGGGGGGTAGAAAACACAGGTCAAATAAAAAACATTCAGGGCCTACTCCAACTGGCAATGCAGAAATAAATACTTTGTATAATGAAAATGTTTTGAATCTGTCTGATCATGTATTAACACCAACTGAATTGTCTGTTCTTAATAAAGGCCTCACATTTGTACCTGTTTTTTTCATATCTGAAGATGCTTTAGCACAAGATGTAATGTCTTTTTGTAGACTGCTCAATCTAAGATTATTTTTTGGTAATGAAGGTAATGATTGTACTCAAGATAAATTTATCTATCATAAATCACAATTCTTGCCTCCTATGCATTCATTGGTACAGCAGTTTCAAAATAACATTATCAAAGATTTACACTTTCAAGGTACAAACTCACGTCCCAAATCAAATAATATCACATGAATGGAACAATTAGCTACTGAAGATCTACAGAATAACCATGATATAGTCATTATAACAGCTGATAAAGGAGGAGCAGTTGTTGTGCTCAACTGGTCAGGTTATGACAAAGAAGCTAAAAGACAACTCTCAGACAAACATTACTATTTTGAAATGGCTATTAATCCCACTCTTAGGTTTTAAAAAAGCAATTGATGATTTTTTTGGTACATGCCAGAGATACAGCCATTATCGATAGTGATGTGATGCATCAACTTATGATTCAGGATCCCACGAATCAGTATATTTACTTCCTGCCTAAAATACACAAAGATCCGGTTAACCCTCCGGGTAGACCGATTGTGTCTGGTAAGGGTTTTATTACTGAACCCTTATCTCTCTATCTTACCAAACAAATCAAACGACTACTATCTCATATACGATCACGATTACGTGATACGACTAATTTTCTACAAATCATTTCTGATATGCAGCTTGAACCAGATTGGCTTATGGTTACTCTTGATGTGAGTGCTCTGTACACCAACATTCCCCACCATGGTGGTTTGGAAGCTTTAGCATATTGGCTTGATGTAGCAGGAATATATCCCATGGAGTACAATGAATTCTTGATTGGTCTGGCTGAACATGTCTTGAATGACAATGTTTTCTTTTATCAAGACACTTGTTACTGGCAGATAAAAGGTACAGCAATGGGATCCTCAATTGCCCCCATATATGCTGATTTATTTATGGCTTATGTTGAACGTGATCTCATTTATGATAGCCGTAATAACATCTATCTACATCTTATGGATATATGGAGGCGTTATTTGGACGATTGTTGGTTGGTGTGGAAGGGTGGAGATTTTTTTGGTCTATTTAAATAATAATGAATGGGGTTTACAGTTTACAGCACATTATGATATCCATACTATGACCTTTTTAGATGTATTGATCAATGATTGCCTGATCATACCTTGGATACCAAGGTATTCAGAAAACATCCTGAATACAACACTATTTTGCATGCCTCCAGCTTCCACCCATCACATATCTCCAGGAACATACCCAAATCACAATTTATTAGAATGAAAAGGATATGTTCTGATGAGGCCTCTTACTGTGAACAAAGTAAGGACTTGACCAACAGATTTAGATGTAGAGGTTACAAAATGGGACAGGTCTTTGATGCCAGTAACAAGGTTAATAAACTCAAGAGGGAGGAATTGCTACACTATAAGGAGCACGGCCATAGGGCATCACAACCCATTAGGTTTACCACAACTTATGGTAGGAATTCTGACACACTAATACAGAGTTTACACAGGCATTGGAACATTCTACAATATGATCTTGAGGTATCGAACATAATCCCTGAAAGATGTCTGTTCTCCTTCAGGAAGGGTAGGAATTTAATTGGTTGTTTCAACCATTATAAACATGCACATGACTCCGGAACAGAACACTGTATACAAACCACATTAACAGGGGGTATTCCCATTGGCTGTTTTCCATGTGGCCATTGTTCCAATTGCAACAAAGTTAATAAAACCAAGCAATTTTCCAGTAGAAATTCTTCTGTGGTGTATGACATAAATTTTTTTGCTAATTGTAGTTCCGACTGGGTCATATATTTGGCCACATGTTTCTGTGGGTCATTTTATATAGGACAAACGTCACGGCCACTGCGACTCAGGATTTCTGAACACATTAAAAAATGTAAAGTTCAAAATGCATTGTACAAACATCATATCATACATCCCACTGCAAAGTTTTCTTTTACCATTATTGATATTATTAAAGGCAAGAAGTTGAACAAAACGGGTCTACACTCTTTGCTAAACTCTAAGGAGAGAAAATGGATTATCAAGTTAGGGGGTTTATTCCCACCAGGTCTCAATGAGCAATTTTAGGTTAACCAATCATATTCTGTCTTTTGATTATTTAAACAACAGCTTTGGATGATTTTTTCACACTGAAGAAGGCTGTGTGTGGATTGCCAGCTGAAACCGGTCTGTCATTTAATTTTGCTGTTTTATAATAAAACATTCATCAGAATACAGTTTGCTGGCTCTGTTTTTTATTTTTACTTTAAGTGAATCCTTGGAGCCGTGCATTGCACTCGTGCAGGAAGTTCTTGTATTTTGTTACACATCAGTAAATCACACACAAAAGATAAGAGAAATATATAAAAATATGTAGGCATATGTAACCATAATATCACATGTTAAAAACATGTTGAAGGCATAAAAACTGATAATTAAAATTAATGAAACAACCAGGTTATGCCCTCACCTATTATCTTAATAAAGCCTTTAATTTTACATATGCCTACATATTTTGTCTGAGGAAGTTTTGATATTTGTCAAGACGAAAGTGCTAACTATTCATTAAATTGAAGGTACCTTGCTAATTGCCTTGGTGTTATTTTCGTTTTTAAAGTGTTTGTCTGCAGTGGTGTGCAAAGTTTGTGGGTATACACCATGACTTCGGGCAGTGTGTTGCCTTCATTGAATTTATTTGTGGATAATGATGTTCCGAATTTCAGCCAGAACACCGGTGAACTTACTATTCTTCTCCAACAACTTACTAAGAAAATCGACAGTTTAGCTGTAGAAGTACATCAGAGATTTTTGGGGTTGCCATGTGACTCTGACAATACTGTTTCTAACTTGAGTGGATCTATTGCTCCTGGCAAGGTCATGCTTCAACTAATTCAAACTCTGCTCCTTTGCCTAATTGCTTACCGGGTAGTGTGGATTTTCAACAATGGTTACAGCAGGGTATTGTGTTTTCGCAAACAACAGCTCCACCAGTTGCAAGAACTCTAAAAAGCAGTCTGGATTTATACTATGATAAACTGTTGAAAGTACACAAGCTACAACGCGTATCTTGTGGAGTGTATAAAACATAATCAAGTTCCTAAGGGGATACGCATGTGGAGATTCCCTACGGGCTTAATAAAAGATTCTCCACTTTATCATGAACTTGTGGCACTCTTCGATCATCATGGTTGTGAGTACATGGAAGTTTTGGTTAAGAACATCAGCAAATTAGTGGAGGGTTTGGTCTGTGAAATCAAAGAGTTGGACACTATTATTACTACTGATCTGCTTTTCCAACAATATCAAGTGGAATATAACCATATTTTTAAAAGTATTGACCAACATTTAGTCAATATAAAATTATGGAAATCCAAAAAACTCCAACGAGATGCAGATGAATATTCATCACATAGAGCCTATCCACAACCTCCTGACTCCCAAGGGTGGGGCCAAACATCACCCAATTCCACCTATCACAGGACAGCTTCAGGGGCCGATCTGAATATGCATGAGGAGGCGGTACAAGATGTTTCTGCCCCTTTAGAGCAACCAACGTTACATTGCTCAGAGAGAATAACAGAACGAGAACAGAATTATGGTTATGGGACAAACCCAAATTACAAAAGAAATCAGCAGAATCGAACAAACTACCAGCAACCCAAATTTCAGGGTTGGAGAGCCAATTGGAACTACAATCATTAGTGGAAACCTTTATTTGTGATGGAAGTGTTTGCAATACATTTCCTTTGGAGCTTAAATAGGATTCGCTGCCTTTGGTGGGAAGTTCTATATCAGGTACTGACTATATAGAAACAAATGATTGTGACTTTTTTTTCGTTTGATATCCATAACACGATTTCTAATGATGCGGGAGACTTTAAAGTATTTAATTACAGCAGTCATGTTTTTCTCTACAGACATTGCTAATTTGTTTTCAAAAGGTTTTTCCTTTGTCCCTCAAGTAAGGGCGGACTTAGTATCTGTATTATTGGGCCTTAAGCTGTTTATTCAAAAATTAAATTTGCATTTGTTGTTTGATGATTGCCATTCTGTCAGCAGATGTCCATCTTGGGTCTCTAGCATTTGTAACCTCCCCTTACACCCATCCCTGCATGTTTTTGAAAAAAATATGTGAATTTGATTTAAGACATCTGCTTCAAAATAGAAATAGAACAGGTTTTACTTCCAACTTTAATTTTCATGATTTTGAGTTGGTGAATTGTTTGAGACGACTTGATGTCAGGGTGATTAAACCTGATAAGGGTGGGGGGGGTTATTATTATGGATTGTCATGTTTGCAATCCTTTTTAGTGAAATATATAGGCAAGTCTCTAGGAATTAATTGAATGTTGCCTATTCAAAAATTGCACTACAACTAATTGACATGTTGTTGGAACAATGTATCACATTAGAGGAGTTTAAGTTCCTAAAGATTCAGTACCCAGTCATTCCTACGATATTTGGACTGCCCAAACTGAAAGTTAATTTCACCTAAAACTCATTTCACTGACAAGTAGAATGTCTCCTCTAATGTGAGACATTCAAAATCCCCCTATGCGGCCAATTGCAGATGCACGTAATTCAATTACTTGTGCATTTGCCATATTTTTGGATAAAAAAATTGAAAAATTATTTGAAAGAAGAAGCACACCTATGTATTGATTCCTGGGACTTTCTTGCGAAATGCAATGAAATATTATTACAGCCTACTTGGTATTTTTTAACAATAGATGTTAAAGATCTTTTTTCTTGCATCCCACATGACATGGGGTTAGATTGGTTCCAGGAATACCTAGTAAGGAAGGGACTTGCTCAGGATAGTGTCAGTTTATATGTGGAAATGATGGAACTTGTACTCAAGAACAATTATATTATTTTCAAAGAGCAATTATTTTTACAGGTCAGTGGGGTTTGCAAATATCATCATGTGTGAATGGGAATGTAGATTTGTTTTTAATCATCCTTTATTCCAATGTTATGTTCTTTATTTAAGATACCTTGATGATTTGTTTATTATTTGGAGAGGTGACATGGATGAGATTAGTGAATTTTTGACATTTATGAACTCATCTACTACTTTTGTGGAATTTTCATATGATGTTAATTTTGAATCTATTAATTATTTAGATGTACATTTGATTAAAGACATGGTGAATAATAGGTTGGTTTCCACTATATACAGGAAACCAACCTATTCTAACTCTTTTCTTCACTTTTCCAGTTGTCACCCTTTGATTCACAAAAAAGCAATAGTTAAAGGGCAGTTTGTGAGAGCTGCCCAAATGGCCTCTACCTTTGAGGACTTATTGAATGAATGTGCATTACTTGAGAAAATGTTTATAAGGAGAGACTATCCTGTTGACTTTGTGGGTGACATTAAACTGGAAGTGGTGAATAAACGTTCCCATGGGTTTTCCAATCCTATTTTGGGTGCCCAAATGGTGAATAACAACATTATACAATCATCTGGAAATATGGGGGATTTTATGTCTGGGAATTATAACTATAGATTATCTTTTATTAATATATTCTCGGTGGATTCCCATGCCATAAGAGATATTTTTTAAAAAATTGGGCAGTCCTAAATGAAGACAACCTTGTTAGACCAGAATCAGTGATAAAACCTTCAATTGTTTATAGGAAGGGTAAAAACTTAAAAAAGTTTGATGGAGAGACCATTGAAATCAAAACCCCAGGGACACAGAAGATGGTCCATGTCTTGGTGTGGGTTTTGTAATTATTGTTCTCTCATCAATACTGGGGAGGTGTTTTGCTTGAATGGCTATGTATTATGTATTCAGGGGAAATATAACTGTAACAGCTCTGATGTTGTGTATGGAGCATTGTGCCAGGACTGCCTGGCTTTTTATGTCGGGAAGACCGAGCGGAAATTAAGGTCCCGTATTTACGAACATTGTTATGACATTAAAAAGAAAAAGTTGACTAATGCTCTATACCGTCATACTCAGGAATTCCCCACACATAGTTTTAAATTTATAGTACTTGAACAGGTTATGAAAAATAGTAGGGGTGGTCTTGGCAACTTTGGCTGGAGGAAAAAGAGTTGCTTTGAATTCTCTGCCTTAAAGCCATTGGTTGGCCAGGATTAAATGAAATTGCATCCATTGGATGTATTTTAAATTAAAGGCTTTATTAAGATAATAGGTGAGGGCATAACCTGGTTGTTTCATTAATTTGAATGATCAGTTTTTATGCCTTCAACATGTTTTTAATATGTGATATTATAGTTACATATGCCTACAAATTTTTATATATTTCTCTTGTCTTTTGTGTGTGATTTACTGATGTGTCTTTAAATGTTAATTGAATGTCAATTGAATTTATTATGTCAGATCCTGTGGTTTCCTTTTTAAAAATGGCTTTTGACTTGTACTTTGTCTGAGGAAGTTTTGATATTTGTCAAGAGGAAAGCGCTAACTATTCATTAAATTGAAGGTAACTTGCTCTTTGCCTTGGTGTTATTTTTCATTTTTTAAGTGTTTGTCTGCAGTGGTGTGCAAAGCAGGTTGCAGCAAGTTAGAGTAGCAGCAGGATGTGAAGGCCATCACTTAACTGTGTCAGTATGGACAACAATTCACTGGGCTCCATGTAGTAGTATATTACTGGAAAAACACAACAATATGAGGAGCAGAGCAGACATATGGAGTGGAATGCTGGGCATTCTTTAAAACATGTACAGTCAGAGGTATGAAGACTGTCACCCTGTGTGTGATGTGTTACATCATGTACCCCAGTCACAGCATACCTACAACCACTTAGAGCAGGAAATCTGGACAAACCCATGAACAGTACTGGGACAAAGGTCCAAATATAAGCAGAAAAAAAGACAGAAAATCCACCCAAGGATGGCCAATCAATGAAATCCACGATCTGAGGAAGACAACAGTCGAAAGCGCTTATTGGATATCTTCAAGGGACAATTTTGAGCTTTTTTATTTTTCATTTTATTTTCAAGTCGAAGTTTTATTCATATTAAAGGACTACATTTTAATTGGAACACTTGTGGATTGTGTTGATTGGCCATCCTTGGGTGGATTTTCTGTATTTTTTCTGCTAATATTGACTGTTTTTGTGACAGACCACCTTTAGCGTTTGGGAGTTATTTATTGATTTGCAAGGTCCAAATATAAGGAAAAGGTTTAACTAGTGGCCAAGACATGTAGAGTGTTCAGAGAATAACAGGTTGTGCAGTAGCATGAGTTTCCTGGTGTGTATGGAGTCAGTAACTCAAATGTCTGTCATCATTTCCTAATATCAATCTATAATGATTTGCCACCGATGTACCAGAAAATCACAATGCTATGTAAAATGTACCATACATATGATGCAAAACTATATACAGTCTATTGCAATCTGAACAGTTGCTAGGTATGAGTCATATATTACCTGCAACACACAGCCAAGGAATCCCTTGGACAAAATATCAGGGAGGTGTTGGACTGTTCAATCAGGTGCAGCAGCCAATTGGCTGCAGCAAACAAAATCCTGGGCTGGAGTACAGGTAGGTCTGGCCTGGAGTCACCTTGTAAGTACTGACAGTCACACTGGGCATGCTCCTACACTTAGCTAACTTGAGCTCATGTCTTAATACCTCATCTGCCTAAAGAACCGATATGTGGAAATATGTCTGTGCTTGCAAACAGCTATGTATACATATCTGTCTCACCCTATAGCCCTCACACATGATCACCCTGTCATTAGGTGGCATATATATATATATATATAGCTACATAAATGTGTAGAGTGATGTAGACCCTCCACATATGTCTATACAACACTGTTACATAATGCACACACAGCTATACCTAAATTCCCTGTGTTTTATATATATATATATATATATATATATATATATATATATATATATATATACATATATATATAAACTGTATATCTATAACTATATATATATATATATATATATATATATATATATATATATATAATTATATATATAATTTTATATATATATATATATATATATATATATATATATATGGGATCCGTACTAATGCACAAATGGCAATTTCACCGAAAAAACACTTTTGCGAAAGTATGATAAGATATAGGGAAAATCAGGGGGGAATGGCTGTTGCAGAGATCGTAGTGCAGTGGGGATGAGAGAATATTCCCTTTTCCCCACTGTAGTGCGATCTCGGAGTGAGAATATAAAAGTAGGGGGTGTGTGGGGGATGCAGGGGAGCTTGCCCCCCTGCATAAACGTTAGTTATGTATTTTTTGTTTATTTTATTTTTTTTTTTGGTGCTTATTTTGGGGACTTTAGCAAAAGCACTTTTTCAGTTAAAAGCGCTTTTGCTAAAGTGTGTTCGGTGAATGTGGATTCAGGACTTTTGAACTATATATGGATTCGTATCATTTCACTGAAAGACCATTTCACTGAGACCAAATAACCTAAAACTCATTTCCCCATGGTAGTGCGATCCTGGTGTTAGTATATATAGTTAGGGTGTGTGTGGGGGGCACAGCCCTCCACCTAGTTTGGTTTCACCAAATAATGTAAAACAAAACCAGACAACAGAAAACCAAATTAAGAGAGAAGCTATGCCCCTCATCCCCCTAACTATATATACTAACACCAGGATTGCACTACAGTGGGGAAAAGGACATATACCTTTGACTTGCGTTAGATTACTACTTGTCAGTGAAATAAGTTTTAGGTGAAATTAACTTTCAGTGAAATGAACTTTAGGTGATTTGGTGTCAGTGAAATAGTTTTTCAGGGAAATTATACCAATCCACATATATATATATATATATATATATATATATATATATATACATGTGTATATGTGTGTAGGGATGCACAAATGTCTCACCTACACACAGAATGCTGGGGTTAACCCTTGTCTGATAGTAAAAAACCAAGGTCGCATAACAACATAATTCACTCAACCACAGATCCCTGTGCCCGTGGAATGTCTCCCTGTAGACAGACAATGGTGAGCAGGTGTTGCAATGTGCAATGGCTTCAACACAGGACTTGGACAGGCCATATTGTCACTGGCCAGTTGTCCACCTAGCAAAGTGCAACTGGCCAGCAATGGTGATACTGGTAATCGTACACACATAGCAGGAGTATCAACAGGTACGCCAATGCTAGAACACTAATACAATCACAGCATAAAGCAGGTTCACTCTGTAGACCACACAGGCTGTGTAAGACAAAGCCAGTTTATGTACCATACAACTATTGTGGCTGCAGCCACATGTGCACCACATGTAACTGGTGGCATGTGCAATTAGTACTGTGAGCTGTAGTGTATAATAGTAGGTGGGTAGAGGTTCAAGTCTCACAGCAGCCACCTTGTGTGTGTGTGTAGATATATCCCTTTCAGCGGTACAGACATGCCCATCTGGCCTATCTCTCTGCAATGGCTGATCATTTTATGGCCCTGTGACTAGTGGCCTCCCCAACATACGATAACTACTTAGTGCTATAGTGTATACTAATAGATAGGTAGGGGTTGCAGTCTCCCAAACGGCAACTCTGTGTGTGTGTGTGTGTGTGTGTGTGTGTGTGTGCGTGCGTGCGTGTCTGTGTGTGTGTATAAATATATCCAGTTGCAGCAGTGTGCTTATCTCTGTGCAATGGTTATACATTTTAAGGCCCTGCGACTACTTGCCAGCCTCCCCATTGACTTCCTTTATAATGCCTGCTGATGTTATCCACCTTAACAGCACTGTCTGAAAGTATCAAAATAGATAAGCTCTACGGCACATGCGATGACTACTCAGTGCTATAATGTATACTAATAGATAGGTAGGGGTTCTAATCTCCCAAATGGCCACTCTGTGTGTGTGTGTGTGTGTGTGTGTGTGTGTGTGTGTGTGTGTGTGTGTGTGTGTGTGTGTGTGTGTGTGTGTGTGTGTGTGTGTGTGTGTGTGTGTGTATGTATGTGTGTGTGTATGCGTATGTATAAATATATCCCCTTGCAGCTGTGTGCTTATCTCTGTGCAATGGTTATACATTTTAAGGCCCTGTAACTACCTGTCAGCCTCCCCATTGGCTTCCTTTATAATGCCTGCTGATGCCATCCACCTTAACAGTCATGGCTGACAATGTAAGAACAGATGAGCTCCGTGGTGCATGCAATAATTACTTAGTACTGTAGTGTATACTGATAGATAGGTAGGGGTTCTAATATCAGTAATGGCAACTCTGTGTGTGTGAGGTCACAAATATATGCTCATGCAGCTATACACATATGACTGTATGGATGTGCAATTGTCATGCATTTTATTGCCCTGTCACTAGCTGCTGGCCCTAAATAGCCCACATCTATCAAGGCATACATGCTATCCTTCACCAACATACATTTGTATGTACAGAACACCCTGGTGACACATATCAGGGGTAGCAGGCCTTGTCACAGAGTATGCATGCGAGAGTACACTGACTGCCCCCATTGTCCCAAACACACTGTTGTACACATATGAACCTAGGTAACTGTTATAGTATTAGGATCCCAACCAATGTTTAGACACCAGCTTATGGAAATCTTCCCTGAGCAGCATGTGTGGACCATCTTTTATGTGAATGCCAGTGACTGAAAGCATGAATACAAAGCTGCATGGAAATACAATGCCTGGCTAAAAGGGCATCAGCCAAGATAAGATAGTGCTTATGAATAATTCTTCTCTTTATCAAAGCATAATTATTAATATAAATAAATATTTATATTGAAAATAATTCCTCTAATAATCAAATGCCAGACAACAGATGCAAACTAGCTATAAAACTTTGCAGTGTTTTTTTTAGAATTGTTAGCTCAGCTACTTGTTAGAAAAAAATAGAATGGAAAGGTCACAGCAGCCTGAAACAAGGGTCACACACTGACACACACTGATGTACTGTAACAGCAGGAATGTCTCTTCTATTAGAAGTTGTATAAAACATGTATTAATCGGTGCTTTTCTATTTCAATCAAACATTCCTAAACTATATGTGTAAAGAATGCAAATAATGTAAAATACATGATTTGCAAAATGTACATATATGCCATAAACATCAAAGAATCAGGAAATGTATATTATTCTATTTCATGCATTATCTATAGAATGAATGACATGAGCAGATGTTGTGCCTTACATATACATGCTGCAAAGCTGCAGATTTTATATGAAGTTTGTATTAAGATTGCGTATTGTACTACTTTGTAAGTTGCAAATTGTAATTAATTCTGAATTATTCAACAGTAGCAATAATGTAAATTGCAGCTGTAACAGTAATAAATACTCTTCCTCATTAGAAATGTTATGATAAGCTAATTAAGCAGTAAGAGCATATGATGACAAAGCAAGCTGAAGCAAGAAATGATTATTCTGTACTTGTATACCAAAAAAGGAAAACTTGATGTATAGCAATACTGCAAAAATAGTCTGCTGTAGCACTTTTAAAATAACTTGTAATAGTTGCATGACCAACTTGGGACACAATATATATCTAAAGAGGCAGGACTGCATTTGTCAAGGACTGTATAAAATTTCTGTACTCACTGATGTATGTTTTCAGTCAGTAAACCAAGTCAGATACATGATTTGTCAGTCAGTTAATCAGCCAAACTAGCTAGTCAAGGAATAATAAAAATTGTACTGACCCTGGGATGCCTTGCTTTGCTAATCATTTATTTTTCTTGTTCTTCTAATTGCCTGTATTTTTTCCTCATAGGTGCAGTGCTTGTAGATATGTTTACAGTTTTGGTGCTGAAACCTGGGAGGAAGCAAAGCAAAAAGTGCAGAGGTTGGAAAGTTGAAGTAAAGATGAAATATTGCAGAAAGGTCTTGGCTTTTAAAAGTCAGTGGGTGAAGGAAGAACAAGAATCCTCAAGGTTGGAGCAGTTTTCCTCCGTAGGAAAAACAAGAATCCTCAAGGCTGGAGCAGTTCTCCTCCGTGGAGTCTCATCCGCAGGAAAAGGGAGGTGGAAAAAAAGACTTCAGCTAACTCCCCAGAGGGATTTCCACACTGCCAAAATAGGGTGAGACTCTAGTCTTTCTGTTGTTTGTAGAATGCGCTAAAGCTTTGTTCTCCTAGAGTTACATGTGTAATATGTAATTTATGAGGCATGCAGTTAGAGGAATTTGCATAGTAATAAGATTTTTAAATGTGGTAGGGCTAAGGCATCACAGATGTTACCAGAGCCAGAAACTAGTTCTGAGAAACTGAATTTTAAAAGTAACAGTATTAGAGATTAAAACCAGGATTTTGTACCAGAAAAAGTACCTGTAACC
Organism: Protopterus annectens; assembly: GCF_019279795.1. NCBI lineage: Eukaryota > Metazoa > Chordata > Ceratodontiformes > Protopteridae > Protopterus > Protopterus annectens. Next base: position 336,648,291 of record NC_056732.1, read on the forward strand.
AGATCTAGAAATAGATATTTATTAAGATTTGCTAAACCATTAGGAAAAAAAGTATCAAGAGAAATCTGAAAGTGTTACTGAGGAAAGGTCTCAAGAAAAATCTGACAGTTTTGTTTCATTCTCTGAAGGAATTGAGATGTCAGATTCTAAAATGAATACCTCAGAGAAATCTAAGGCATCAAGGTTAATTTTATCTCCTAATTTTCCTAGTTTTCAAGAAGTTATGAAGCAACCAGACAGTGCAGGTGGTAATAATTCACAGACAGGGGATGCACACTTTTTATTAGATATTATTCATGCATGGGTCAAAAGCAACAAATGTTATGGGAAAAAAGAGAAGTCCTAGTTTTAAACTGCCTTCTTTGATTTGTTAGTTTACAGAGTATGGAAAACCAAATCAAAATAAAAGAGATTTTGTTAAGAAAATATTCATTCCAGCTCTCTTACAACAGTTTTTGTGTACATTAAAACAACACAGGACTATAGAAGCTTTGTAAAAAATATATATTCCCACTTACAGGAAAGTGTAAAAGGATCAGACAAGTAAAAAAGACAGCAGATTAACTAACAGCTTTATAAAGATAAAGAACACCAAGACCACTTAGATACATATTTAATAAATACAGGACACTGCAGTTAACATTACTACAGGAACATTCCCATGAATAAAAACTATAAACTTGCAAGGGTTGGGAGAAAAAAATCTCTCAAGCTCAAATAAGTCTCCCTGTAGAAACAAAGACAGGGGAAGACACCTTCCAGCATGCATGGGTATCAGGTCCTCATCTACAAAACATCATTTGAAATGATATCTTAAAACAAAGAGATTACATTATAGATTTGTGTAACAGAGAATTGATTAAAGGACCATTAAATGAAGTATTGGCCATCTCTAAAGCATTATGCAAATACAGTGTCAAAGACCCAGGACAGTATGATTTAGTTGAATTATTAAAAACACCAAAGCAAGAGTTGGCTTAGTTAATTTATTGCTATCAGGATATTTTTGCCAAACATAGGAATGATTGTGGACAAGTCCCTGACTTTATTCTTAAAGTAAGAGGCAGTCCCAAGAAACCTATAAAACAATATCCAATAAAGAAAGAGGCAGAACAGGCAATAATAAATACTGTGAAATATTTAGAAGCTCAAGGGGTAGTGAGAAAAGTTAATTCACCAACTAACAGTCTATACTGGCCTGTACAGAAGCCAGATGGAAGTTATCGTCTTACTGTTGATTGCAGTGAACTTAATAAGGTGATACCTCGTTCTTTGTCAATAGTAGGAAGCATGCCTGATCTTATTGCTCAGATTCAGGAAAAAATGAACATTTTCTCCACATTAGATGTGAGTAATGGTTTCTGGAGTATTACTCTAGATAAAGACTCAAAATGGAAATTTGCTTTTACTGTAGAAGGCCAACAATATACTTGGACAAGAATGCCTCAGGGCTTTCATAATGCTCCAACAGTTTTTCATCATGTAATGTAGGAAATACTAAAAACACTAGAATGTAGACCTTCTATTATTCAATACGTGGATGACATACTTGTAGAAAGAGATACTGAAGAGCAGCACTTAAATGCATTAAAAGAAATTGTCCAAGCAATAAGACAATCAGGGTTAAAACTGAACCCTAAAAAGAGTCAGTTTATGAATGATTCTGTTACTTTCTTGGGTGTCACGGTATCAGTAGGACAAAGAAGCATTAGTGAAGACAAAAAGCAACTCAGAAGACAGTTACCAATTCCAGTTACTGTCATGGGGTTACGGCAAGCCCTAGGAATCTTTGGATTCTCAAGGGAATAGATACCAGATTATACAGGAAAAGCAAAACCCTTGACTGATATGCTTAAAGGAAACAAAAAGGGAGATGAACTTCTCAATTGGAATGATGAGTCACTAGCAGCTTTCTCTAAGGTCAAGGAAGAACTCCTTTCTGCACCTGCTTTGGGTGTCCCAGAAAGGGATAAAGAGTTCATCATACAGTTTGGACACAATGGTCTAACTATGGTGGCCATAGTGTGGCAAAAAAGAGGCTCTCAATATCAAGTTTTGGGTTATTATTCCTGAGCTATGAGTCCAGTTGAGAAAGGAATGAGAGAATGTGAGAAGCAAGCCATCATAGTAGAATGGTGTACTGAAGTAACATGCCATATGATTCAGGGCTCTCCAACTGTGCTACAGACCAAACATACTCCAGTGGGATACATGTTAGAAGGAAATCCAAAGGGCATGAATAATGCACGACTTGGTAGAATCACTGCAAGTTTTACAAGTCAGAAAGAAGGAATCTGAGTAGAAATCCCTCTGATTAATCTTTTACCAAAACTGTTTAATTACCAAGTGGAATCTCATGAATGTTCTGACTTGGAAAATGGGGAGAAACACTATTGAAGGAGCACCAGAATTATACATAGATGGATACAGATTCTGGAGCTCTGAAATAGGGTGTTTTATGACAAAATGGGTAATATATAATGCACAGACCAAAGAACACAAGAAGGGTAGTCTTGCAGGGGGATGCTCAGCACAAAGAGCTGAACTACAGGCAGTACAAGCTTTGTTATTGCCCAGACCTGTAAAAATTTATACAGACAGTGAATATGTAGTCCGAGTTTTAACATCATCTTTTCCCATTTGAGCAAGAGAGAGGTTTGATTACAGCTGATGATAAACCAATCAGTCATCAAGAAGTGTTGACAGAAATCTGGAGTTTGATAAAAGATGACAATCCTTCTACAGTGAGTATAAATAAGGTCAAAGCTCACATTAAAAATGAGGTACACAGTCAGGCTAATAAAATAGTAGATCAGCTAGCAAAAGAAGGGGCCCTTGACTCCAAAGAAACTTATCCAATACAAAATATTCCTCAATACTGGGCATGGGAAACAAATGACATGGAAGAAAAACAAATAAGGGAAATGGTACAAAATATTTTGAATAATTGCCAAATACAAATGGACTTACCTCTAAATCCTTTACCTTTACATTGTACAGCTTAATTTTGTAAAGATCAGTGTACAGAGTATGAACATAGACTGGAAAATGAGGTAGGTAAAATTACCCAAATCCAGTGTGATGGGATCATCATAACACCGATTGTATGTGGATTAACAGTGACAGGAACAAAGGAAATGAAGCCGTTATGGGTTTCTGAATCTGAACAAGGTGCTCATATGACCTTAAATGCAAAAACAAACAAAGATAATCAGCAGTTAGGAAGCTTAGTAAAAATCCTAAGAGAGGAGCCAGACATCATTGAGAAAGAGAAAATAGAAGAATTTGAAATAATACAAGGAAGTGAATGGAAATGGGTTAGATTTCCAGAACGTTGGTTGGTACCTGGAGAATTCAAAAAAGGTCCTTTACATAGGGTACAAACAATTAAGCCTGAAAAAGGAAAAATGTTAACTTATTATCATAATTTCCTAGGTCATCCAGGAAGTGAAAGACTACAACAAATTGTTAGTTCTAGATTTAAATGGGAAGGAATGACAACAGACATCCAAAATCATATAGATAGATGTTTCACATGTGCCATGCACAATGTAGGAAAATGAAATAGGAGAAAACAATATAGACTCCCACACGCATTGGGTCCCTGGGAAAGGGTACAAATGGATTTTGTAGGACCTCTTCCAACAGCACCAGAAGGGTTTTGTTTCTTACTTACTTTGATAGATGAATATACTGGATGGATGGAAGCTCATCCAACAAATAAAGAAGATGCAAACTCAGTAGTTAGAATAATAAGTGAAAGGATCATCCCAACATGGGGAGTGCTCCGAGAAATACATAGTGATCAAGGGAATCACTTTACTGGAAAAGTGACAAAACAAATATGTAAAACTTGGGGAATCAAACAAAGGTTTCATACTCCTTACCATCCTCAGAGTTCTGGAAAAGTCAAAAGTGCTAATAGAACTCTGAAGGAAGGATTAAAGAAAATGATTTCTGAGTATGGGAATCATTGGGTAAAACATTTACCCAACATTTTGATTAAGATGCAAAATTCTCCTCAGGGATGTGGGTTAACTCCACATGAACTAATGACGGGTTGACCTATGAATTTACAAGCAAGAGAAATCCCTTATGGGATACCATTAGAAGAAACAAAATTATGGGACCAGCTCCAAGACCAAATCAGTTGGGCAAAAGGGAGAGTCTGGGAAGCTGGACAAGCCCATAATCTAGAATGGTGTAAACAAAATGAGATTTGGGAATCGAGGGAGGTACAGTTGGAACAAGGAGACGTAGTAATGGTCTGCCAGTTTGGAAACACAAGTAAATGGGATTCAAAATGGATAGGACCCTACATTGTTATCAAAGTGGGGTTAGTGACTGTACAAATTTTACTCCTCAATACAAGTAAAGGTGGACTTACTGAATCACTGCAAATGTACTCAGAAAACTTTGAATGCTAAACAGTGCTGGATATGTGCTGAGATACCACAAGATGCAAACAGTAGGAATTCCATATGAACTATCCTGTCTACCCTTCTGGAAATGTTGAATCTCACAAACCACGACTGTGTTCCAAGGAATGACTCTATCGCAAGGAAACACCCTTTCTTGAGGCTTAGTCATACAAATGTAACTGCTGATGTTTGTTTATGAAGAGAAGGACCAAGTAATCACCCATTTTGTGGGAAAAGTCCTTGTAGTATTATTTATGCTACCCGAAATACCAGTGAACAATATTTTGAGCATTTTAGTAATGAAACTTGCTGGACATTTAAAAAAGCTAGAATTACATATTAGGTTACAAAATGGATGGTTCCAATTTGAACAGGCATATATTACATATGTGGGAATAAAGCCTACAAATGGCTTCCTGAGAACTGGACTGGATTGTGTTATTTGGGACATGTAATTCCATCCATTAGAGACATACTACATTGCCTAATTCTAATATTAGAAATGTTAGATTAAAATGATATATTGACTTAAAAATGGATGTATGAAATTATGTCCTTGCATGAGTATCAATCTTTCAATTCTATGGAGAAGGAAAAGCTATTTGGGAAATTAAAAAAATGGCAGGTCTATTAGAGGAATTAAAAGTTACCATAGAAATGGCTGTCATAAAACTATGGTCTTACAGAACCACATGGCATTAAATTTTGTGCATTGGTAGGAGAGCAATAGTCTATTTATAGTCCTGATAATGAACCTAAAATCAGGAGACACTCAAAATAATTGAGGAAATTGCTCAAAAACCGCAAATAGAAAAAGAAACATGGTTCTCTTGGCTGAGTGGTTCTATCAGTAGCTGGGGAGAAAAAATAATGCAGCATATACTGGTCATAGTTGGCATTTTAGGATGTATAAGCCTAGTAATTGTTGTCATCAAGTGTGGAATTGAATGTGTAAGATGACAAGCAGTGCAGGTTTTGACAGTGGACCAAATGCATCAGGTCCAAGACATTGTACGATTTATGAAGTACTCTGAACCAATGAAGCTTGATGACATTCACTTAATAAAATCAACAAACATGAGTTCTCATGTCTGTTCAGGGGGAACTCTGTTATAGTATTAGGATCTCAAGCAATGTTGAGACTCCAACTTACCAATCTTTTATGTGAATTTCAGTGACTGTAAACATGAATACAAAGCTGCATGGAAATACAATGCCTGGCTAAAAGGGCATCAGCCAAGATAATATAGTGCTTATGAATAATTCCTCTCTTTATCAAGGCATAATTATTAATATAAATAAATATTTATATTGAAAATAATTCCTCTAATAATAAAATGTCAGACAACAGATGCAAAGTAGCTATAAGACTTTGCAGTGGGTTTTTTAGAATTGTTAGCTCAGCTACTTGTTAGAAAAAAATAGAATGGAAAGGTCACAGCAGCCTGAAACAAGGGTCACACACTGCCACACACTGATGTATTGTAACAGCAGGAATGGCTCTTCATTTAGAAGTTGTATAAAACATGTATTAATCAATAATTTTCTATTTCTATCAAACATTCCTAAACTATATGTGTAAAGAATGCAAATAATGTAAAATACATGATTTGTAAAATGTACATATATGCCATAAACATCAAAGAATCAGGAAATGTATATTATTCTATTTCATGCATTATCTATAGAATGAATGACATGAGCAGATGTTGTGCCTTACATATACATGCTGCAAAGCTGCAGATTTTATATGAACAAGAAATGATTATTCTGTACTTGTATACCAAAAAAGGAAAACTTGATGTATAGCAATACTACAAAAATAGTCTGCTGTAGCACTTTTAAAATAACTTGTAATAGTTGCATGACCAACTTGGGACACAATATATATCTAAAGAGGCAGGACTGCATTTGTCAAGAACTGTATAAAATTTCTGTACTCACTGATGTATGTTTTCAGTCAGTAAACCAAGTCAGATACATGATTTGTCAGTCAGTTAATCAGCCAAACTAGCTAGTCAAGGAATAATAAAAATTGTACTGACCCTGTGATGCCTTGCTTTGCTGATCGTTTATTTTTCTTGTTCTTCTAACTCCCTGTATTTTTTCCTCATAGGTGCAGTGCATGTAGATATGTTTGCAGTGACCATGCACATTTACAGCCGTGCCTTGCTAATGTCATATTTCTGCTGTGCTGCTATGCTGTCCTGTGCTGCTGTATTGCCACCAAGTCTCCATAGCTTAGCCACACAGACCCCTGGAAAAGAAACATACACAGTTCTGTGAGACACCTGTCATTCTGCAACACTACCTCCAATCTAACATCATACAACAAAGGTACACACACTATGATGAGTACTCATGACACATGCCAGCATATAGCACCTGTCATGGCATAACACTACCACACTACAAAACTACATGTAATGTACTATAGTCCCCTGTGCATCAGACACATATTTGCATGTCATTCATGTAATCGTGGTAATACAGCAGGCACAAATTTTAAACCGCATTTGAAAACAGCTAATTCACAGTCACTAAAATTGTAACCAGATAAATTAATAATATATGAGCCACTACCATTTAGAGACAACAGTTCACAATTTACCTCTTCGCCCCTGTGCTGTCTCTCATTGGTAATTGGGGCTGCCTTGAAAAGTCTGCCAAAATTGTTCTTCTTCTTGTGCTTTTGGAAGGGGAGGAAAATCATTTCTCCTCTCATTTTCATCATCCATAGATGAATACATATCCTCTGATGTAGCCACTGAGGGGTTCAACCGATGCTAACCATTACCCCCTCCTTCATCAAACCTCACATGATTACGAGCTCATTTCTGGTTGGTTCTTATCCCAAAGGCTCTAATATTATCTTAGTCATGGATGTCTCTCATAAGTTTATTTTTCTTTCTCTCCATAATCTCCTCTTCATAGGTTTTAGGTTTCACATTAATGTCCACAAGAAACCTGTCCAAATACTCAGCATTCTGACATGAAGACAAGGTGGAGCATACCGAGCCAATTTGTTCTCACAACTCTTGTTGTTTCACCCTGTCTCTTTCCACTAATATGGCAACCCATTCAGTAGTACATTTATGAGCTGCCATTATCCACCACTTGTGTCCCTGCATTGATGGTATAGATGGCAGGGATGTGGCACAGGTATCATCACATGCACAATGTGTGGTGTGGGGGTGTAAGTGGCCTAGGCTGTGCAAACAGTTGACAGCCTGTGTGTGAGTCAGGAAGGGGTGCTGCTTAGCTGGGCCATGGAGAGGTGCCGTGTGTGTCTGTTGGTGACCTGCAAGTGACTGTGATGTATCAAGCCAAGTGCTAGCCCTACACATGTGTATGTTGGACAGTTGTGGATCGTACATGGCAGAGTGGACAGTTCATTGTCTCTGGCCATAAACACGGGAACTGTCACTGCCAGGAGTGGAAGTGGCACCACCATGCCCAGGGTCAGATGTGGTGCTAGTTGCTGATGGTGACTTGTGTCTGCTGGACCCGTGTCCCATATGCCCATGGCCTGCCACTTCATGGTGTGGACAGCACCCTCCCTCCTGTAGTGCTGGAGGTACTGCCACTTCAGGAGACCGCGTGTGTCCTACTTCCACCAGATGTTCCAGCACAGACAACGTGCGGTCATGGACTGACAATGTCTCACCCCACCATCTGTCGACTACATAAGTGAAACAATGCATGGTATCAGCAATGTGGTGGAGGGAGTCACAGATATCAGACTGTGCTGCATCCATGAGCCTGAGCATCTGTCTGTTGTGTTTGGAATATGCTTGTGCCTCCATGAGGGACCAAAACATGTGTGGCTTGACTCATGATGTGACATCTGTGACAGGAGGTGGATGGGCAGCAGTCTTCCTTTGAGCACCCTTGTAAATCTGCATGTGTGGGGCCTCAACAGCTCTCTGGCTATGGCTAGTGTCTACACTCACTGATGCCATAGTTGCCACACTCTCCTGTTTGATGTCACCACACTCTGACTGTCCGATATCTGTGGCAGCAGGGGACTGGGTATGTGTGGGCATACTGACTGTGTGCGGGGACACTGGAGGAGGAAGTGGGATGTCAACCCATGGGACAGATTCAGCCCCCAACAACCCTATCTGTGCCTCACTATGGCCACTGTCATCATCCAGAGTCCAATGTGATACTGACATCAGGTTGTGAGGGAGACACACTCCAACCCCCACATTCACCTATGAGGAGGAAGACAAAATAAGTACATTACTACCTGCACTATTATGTATGTTAATCCATATACATACACCTACAGACAAGGAGCCACAACTGCATTATGCATATCACATCTTATTTCTGATCCCATGCATAGCACACAAGCAGAATACAACATACACAGACAAGAACGGCCTTTTATAACATGCACTGCAGCTACGTCCATAATATTGACAGTACTATGCACCTGTGCAATAAGCAATATGTCAGTGTATGTGATAGACCTTTACCTAAAACACAGTGCACCCATCTTGAGCATACTATGCCAGTTCTAGTATCACTGCCTCAGGTATGTACCATCTCCATATTATGTGTGAACAGGCATCTGTGAGTGATTGCCTCCTGTATAGCAGACTGCATTGACCTTCTTAAAAATTAAGTGCAAATGTGTTACTGCTCCTGCAAATACACAACTGTGATTACCCAGTTAACCCCTCTGAAATTGAACATACAAATATTGTACTCTGGCTAAGCATAACAATTGTGCCTAGGGAAAAAATGTCAGCCATTAACATTCTTAGAGTATATATGATCTATACAATATAAGTAGCACACTTAAAAGGTACAGAACCTTGGACTCCGGCCACACCTGACATACCTATGGACATGTGAGAGAGACGTATTGTCAGCAATACCAAATGTGGCATTATTACAGGATACTATGTGTATATCAAGATGTACAGTAGCTAATGTGATACTGCCTACATTGCTGACATTCTGAGTATGTGTGCACAATTGTGCATTAAAACCAAACCATCCCCCAATGCAGATAGACCTGACACCTGTGTACTGGTATGCAGAGGCTGCAACAATGACTGATACAGTATTAACAGTATTACACTGATGAACACAAGAAGTTTACCTGGATGCTTCTTTGCTGTGGATGCTGTGGCATATACCTCCACAATGCATGGGATGATGGATAATTGGGAGCTGGTGGTTGTTACCAGGTTTACCAGGAATTCTGCTGTGGCTGAGAGTGGGTGTTCTGCTGCAGGCCCTCCACCAGTGGCAGCATGGTCCCCGGCCACAGCAGCAGCCCTTTGCCGTGCAGCATTGACCGTATCTGTGGCCCGGAGTCGTACCTGCTCGTAGATTCTGTCCTGTAGCCTTACATGGTTGACTGCTTTGATGAGTTCAGCCCACAGTGCTGCATGTTGGTCACAATTGTGGCGAGTCCTGGACAGCAGAATGTTGTGATACAGTCTGAGACATCCAGGATGACCTTATTTTCAGCCTCTGAAAATGGCAGGTGCCTCCTTCGATACATCCTGTCTGAAAGACAACTAGAGGGGAACACATCACAGGACAAGATATATTGATATCCAGTATGTACAGACCCTGCACATCAAATTTGCCCTGCACTTTCCACTGCTACCTCCCATGCCATACCCTGCAGTTTATCAACACACTATGTATGTTGCTATCACTAACATAGTGGCAATACTTGTTATGTCCCTGTGTGCCGTGATAGACTGTGCTGTATGTCTCCACACCCATCAATGCTGTCTACTGTGGTGTGTCCCCTGTGGGTAAAGTCCCACTACTATGTCATACGGCCACTGTCAGACACATGGGTGTATGTTATTACATGTACATGGGGACAGTCCAGCAACATCACTGTGACAATGACAGATAGCAATGCAAACCTGCTGTAGTCTATCCTCCATGTAGGCATCATACCTCTCCAGTACACAGAGGTTTGCCAAATGTGTACATGTGCCTGATGTATGTGGTCCTTTTGGCATAAACCCATGGACATCTGGAATGCAGTTGGCCAATATCTGATGGTTGTACCCAGAATATAGTGAATGTGGCTGTTACACAGCAGAACACTCAGAAAACAGTTGTGCTACAGTAATATCTGTTACTCTATTAATACTCTTACTTTGAATGACCGATATGTACACTCTGTTGCTGAAGTTTGACCTGTGTCCCCCCAGTAATACTGGCTATGACCTGACTTCTTGCTGTAGGGGGTTGCCAGGTATGTTAGACTTAGCTCTCAAGCAATGACATTCAAATGTTGACTAAACTGTGACCTAGCCAGAGTACATCAGGGACAGTCATGGACACCTTTACAATGTCTGAACTATTCCTGTGTGACATTCACAGACTGAGAGGTGCTGAATGACAGTACATCATGTGATATGACAGCTCTCTCCACCCTTACCTGCTGTCAATATGTCTACCACATAATCCAGTAGAATTCATACAGGAGCCAACCATTGTAGGAGGGAGCGAGAGGGCAACAGCTGTGATGTAATTCAAAGCAGGCACAGTTGAGAGGCATGCCTGTAGCTGTTGGACAGCAGAGTATCAACTACATGTCATTCCGAGAGATGTACTAGAGGCCTACTGTTGTAGTCCCTATTCCCCATAACTGCATGCCCCATCTGCTTCCCATAATATAAGGACTTGTATTACATATCTGGTAGAGTAACGTAATCCTTTTGTGAAGAAATCCTGAAGAATAATGCTTGATAAATCACAGCCTGTCTTGGTATAGCAAGTCACAGACCTGTTTTCCATGGGCAGTTGCTTGCCTTTTTTAGGTAATGCTCATTAACAGTTAATTGCCTGTGCACCAGTCCGTGGCTCAGACTTGCTAATTTCATCCAGAACAGCTGGGTTACATGTTTATTAGCAGATGATATGGCACAACAGTGCAATATTTAAGGCCTTTGTGTAGGCCTTAGCCCCTTTCCTAGTCTGTGAGATGGACATTAGTGAGGTGTGGAGTCTACAGCATCACACAGGGTAGGTACTAATACTGTCCACTGTTGAGATTTGTGAGGTATGTCCACAGATTTCCATGCTATGTTTGGCCATTGTCAAATGACTTTATCTGGCAGTTCATTGTTAAACATTCTGGGTTGAGTTCAGTAAGGGGAAAAAGACATGTGGGTGTCAGATGTCATACCTGCCAGAATATGCATGCTGCTGCAGTGTCTGCTGGTCTATCAGCTCTGTATGTTTGTAGAGGCAGATTGTGACACATTTCCCTGTCACTTGATGTTTGCCCCCCACCCCTTTATGTATGGGTGTCATGTGGATCCCTTGTTCTTGGGGGTTGTGAAGTATGGTAAGGCTGTAGCAGGTAGCGTAACATACAGCTGCATATTTGCAGGCAGCAGCTGCTGCTGCTTTTTGCCTAGGACTCATATTGGGGAGTGTGAACACGTTGGAGGATAGTAAGCTGTATGTGTCACTGAGGGAGCAGTACCAGCTCTGTCATCACAGCAGAGCCAGGGTGAGGGTACCCATAACAGTCCAGTCGAGGCATGTACTTAAGGTACACCTGCTATGTAACAGTGCCAATCAGATAGTAGTAGGCTACATATGGGTAGGCTATATGAATATGTGCAGTGTGTCCAAACCTACAGTCCTTTGACTTGTTAACATGTGTAGCAGTTAATTCATTAGCAGCAACCTGTTTTGGTTAAAATTGCATGACTCAGTCATTATTTGATGTATTGACAAGAATGTAATTGAAGTGCAACACACTGAATTTGAACCCAGGAGTGTGGGTGGCAAAATGTACTGCATGCATGGCATTTAACAGACTGAGCTATGAGTCACAGCTGCAGTAGATGTATTTGCAAGGTATATGTCCTTGCATACAGCCTGTGACACAGGAATTGCATTAGCATGTGTTTTCTGATAGGTATGAAGTGTGACACTCAAATGTCTGTCATGATTTTCTAATCTCAGTCTTTAATGACTTGCCAGTACTTTAGCAGACAGATATATTTTTGTGAAATGGTGCCAAAAGTAGGGGGCACAACTGTCAACATACTGCAACAGTCTGTACAATTGACAGCTATACATGTTATCCCAGGCCTCACATACAGCCATTAATATTTATTTGGCTGTGTATTGGTATAGTTTCTGCATCACAGTTCCAAGTACAGTGCCAATTTCCCCATTTTATATACTTGCAGTGTGTCAGTGGCAATCAGGATATGTTTGTGGAAACACCTGTTGTAATTCAGAGTTGAGTGGCCTAATGGGCTAATGCACTGTGCTGTAGTTGACAGGGGCCTGGGTTCAAGACATGGCAGGGGTGATTATTTTGCAGACATGCCTAACACTGTCAGAAACACATAAGATGATTAAGGCAGTTTTAAGTGTTGCGCAGGTTTGTGTGATGCACTGCGCTCCACTTAAACCATCCAGTCATCAAGGTTCCTGTTGAAGAAGACCAAAGAGGTGCTCTGCTTGACATGTATGGGCAGTCTAGGAGTCTCTGGGTCAAGAACCTATCCCTCCAGCATGCTTTGTTCATTGTGATGACAAAGTTTAGATCCCTGGAGCATGTGTCTCTGAGGGATTGGGATTTCTTTAAGTGTAGCATGTCCAACAGCTCTGGGTTTGACATGGCCTCCTTGTATGTTAAGCAGAGATCGCCTCTAAGTAGATGATATGTGACAGAATATAGGTGGAGTTTCTTTAGACGGTCAGCATAAGGTATCTGCTTTAGGCCTGTGATTTTTAGTGAGGTATTTCTGCGGCCTTTTCAGTTGTTGCAGATGTCTTGAGAGGTACATACAAAATGGGGTGTTGTATTCTATAATGGGTCTAATGAGGGATGAGTACAGTGGGACAATGACCTCCCTTTTTCTGGATGAAAAGTCCTTAGTGATGAGGTGTGCCATATAGAAGGATTTCCTGACTGTTGTGGCAATGTGGTTATCGAAGGTGAGACCACTGTCCACCTGTGTCCTTAAGTCTCTTATCACACTTTCGGTGTTTAGTGTACTGCCACCTATGTGGTAATTCATGGGTACATGTTTTTTCCCAAAGGGGATAACTATACATTTCTTGGCACTGAGCTTCAGCCCATGGTTCTGGCACCAAGCATCTGTTTCTTTAAGGCCCTTTTGTAGAATATCCACATAATTTGGGTATTCAATAATGGCTCACAGTTTGCAGTCATCTGCAAACTTTGTTAGCCAGAGTCCCTTAGTGTTGGCTTGTACTTCAGAGAAGTGGATGCCAAACAAGAGTGGTCCCAGGACTGAACCCTGAGGTACTCCACTTGTCACTTGTCTGGAGCTGGATTTGGAGTTGGCTACTTTTACAGTGTGGGTTCTGTCAGTAAGTCAGTTGGCAACCCATCGAGTGATGTAGGGATTAATCTACCTCACTATCTCACTGTTCAAAATGTTACTTAAGTCACACCTCTTGCAATCCTAGCTCTGTCCTTGCATCACATAAATGCTTTCCTGCTGTCCTCCAATTCTTGCTACCTTCCTCTCCTCACTGCTTACTATCTCTATTATACAGTACTCAAATACTCCCATACAGGGCCTACTATGTGTAAATTATTACGTCTTGCGTGATGTGTCTTTTGAATGAAACAGTTAATGTGAGTCTTTTCTCCTAAATACGGCCATCCAGAGTCTACTATGTGTAAATTAAGCTTGCTTGGAACAAACCATTGTATGATATATCTTTTTGATTGTACATTTACCACTGTACATATTGTTTGATGTGGAGCTTTTCTCCCCGGGCCTCCACTGTAAATGGACCTCATTCCAGTTGGACTTTCCTGATAAACAAATATAAAATAAATAAATAAATAAATAAAATAAATAATGCCCAGCTTAGTAAGTTTGTCTATGATTCCAGAGTGGGGGATGGTGTTGAAGGCCTTGGTAGGTCTAGATAGGCTGTGTGGACCACCTTACCCTTGTCCACGGCTCTGGAGACCGATTCAAAGAAGTCAGTCAGGTTCAGGAGACAAGATCGGCCCTTCATGAACCCAAACTGCATGGGGTCCAGTGTTTGAAGGTTTCCAATGTCTTTGTTTATAAGTTCCATGATAATACATTCCATGGCCTTGCAGATCAGGCTCATTAGACTGATGGGGCAGTAGTGCCCGGGATCCAAGGTGGATCCCCCCTTGTGGAGTGGGATAACTGTAGCTGTACGCCACTCAGTGGGCACAAAGCCTGAGGTGAGGCTATGATTAAACATGACACTTAGGTGAGGTGCCAGTTCATTTTGTAGTTCATGTAGTACACAGCCTGGGATGTTCTCTGGTCCCATGGATGCTGTAGTCTTAGGTTTGGGGAGTGCATTTTTTACCTGTGTGGCCATTATTACCAGAATTTGGCAATCTTTTGGTATTGAGATGGGCCCTTTAGGGGGTGAGAGGGGGTGAAGTTTGCACTGAATCGATCTGCCAGGATATTGGCAATATCCTTGGGATCAGTATAGTTAATGCCATTCTGCTGTAGCTCAGAGCAGATCTGAGCATTGCCATTTAGATTCTTGACATAGCTATAGAATGCCTTGTGGTTGTCTTTGGAATCTTTGGCAATTTTATTTTTGTAACTAGCTTTGGAGAATTTTATGAGGGATCTCAGCTTATTACTGAGGCTGGTAAGGGAGTTTTTTGCATCCTGGGATTTTCCTCTTTTTTGCAACAGTTTCTTCCTTTTGTTGTAAAGTTTGTTTATGGCAAGGGACCACTAGATTGGCTTCCTTTTTTTGGAGGAGAGCGTCATGGTTCTATTGGGGATAGCACATTCACCATGGGCAGTCAACACTGCTCCTTCACTGCCCCGGAAGTGGCTGTGCTAGAAGCTGGTGCCAGAGCCAGCAGTCCTCTCCTGGTTGGCGAGTCTGCCCTCAATCTGACGCAGGCATTGCTCATGCCCACAATGAACTATCCTATGCCCCATCACCAGTAGCTGCCCCCTCCACACCTGCTTTTGGGGGGGACAGGCCCCGTCCCATGAGGTGGTTCCACTCTTGGGTGGTGCAGGACCAACAGAGGGTGCACCACCAGCTTGAGTCCCAGACGTGCTGGGACCCATTGCCACGGCTGGCTGAGGTAGGGTAGGCAGATTGCCAGGAACCAGCCTACCCAGTCGAAATGTGGTGTTGTGGTATTTCAATGTGTACTGGCTAGTAATGAACAAACAATTTAGTTAGTTATAACAGCATGCCAGAACATTGCAAATAATCCAGTAACATAACATTGCATAGTATATGGAACACAGCAATAAGTAAGATAACAGTCAGTATAGTAACAGTATGTCAGTAACAGTTACAGTATGAGGCCAACAACATAGGTTATTCTACAACATATGTTAGTATGCAACCATTGTAATACATAACAATAATAAAACACAAGACCCAACACAATGTTTAGGGAAAAACATATGTTAATAGTAAACCATAACCAGTGTATAACAATAATAAATTATGATGAAGATAAGGGGTGGGGGAGAGATACATACAGTCCATTAATACCAGTATAGGCTATATAGTTTGCAACAGTACTGTAATATACTCTACAGCTCTTCCCTTCCATTATGTATAACAGTGCCCTATAGCTGCTGTAGTACATACATACCTCTCAAGCTATCTGCATGGGACAATATGGGCCAAGCAGTAACACCTGCAGGTACACAACTATAGAGGACTATTACATGTCAGGTGGACCTAAATAACTACCCCTGTGTACTGTGGACTGCTGTAGTGTTACTGTGCTATTGACATTATTATGTTAATGATAAATCTGTGACAGAGGGATTAGGCAACAGTGATTACAGTCCATGGCAGCGTGACACTTGAGAGAAATGTACTGTGTACAGTACAGTACAGAGAGTATACAACTATCATGCCATCCTTGGCAGGCATAGGGTTAGACCATCAGCAAATGTTCACAGACACACCAGGCATGCAGCCATACCAATATTACACATTTTATTTAATGTATAAACTTCTATTAGTATTGTACTTTTGCCTTTATTTTATGATGTCTTATCACATTCCTGCTCAGTGCTGTTACACTCTGTTACATCTGAACACACAAATTATTAACCCATACTAAGACCTACTGCACCCATTTACCTGTAATTCCTGTGGGAAGACCATCTGTTAACAATACACAATTGATTCAGTAATATATACTAGTACCTGTCCCTGGATTTGAACCCTGGTCTGTGTGTGACAAGATGTACATCACACATAGCATTTAACAAACTAAGCTACTCAGGCACTGCTGACTACTGATTGACTAATATTTGCCTAGACCTCACCTGAAAACAACACATGACCTGGTATTAGTAGTACAGTTTTATACAGGACTGCAGTGACACTTGAACACACATGCATGAGATTAATGCATGAGAGAGATACTAGGTAAACTGTACATTAATACATAGAATGCAGGTGTACACAGTAATCTCTTAGTGGGTGGAAATATCTGTGACATGTGCACACCATATCAGAGTACTGGATTGGCTACCTGACCCATATACAGTTGCAGATAGTATACTTGCAGTCTACAGCTACTACAGTTTCATACTTGCCTGCAGCACTGAACCTCAGAGCAGGAATCATATACCTGAAATGCAATGGTTAACACATGACAATCCTGATGTACAAACAATCTACCTTGGGTGTTGCCAGTATTGCATCCGATGTTAGTGCAGAACAAATGTCATTATGCATATATGTTGTACTACAGCTCTAAATCTACAGTTAGGCATAACACTCTTCCTTAGCTAACATTGAGTCACTTAGTGGTATTGTTTGTGTTTGTATTTCAGAACAGATGTTATACTCAATTTCATGAACAATAGCCCTACTTACAAACATATTGCACAACACAGCTTTATTCGGGGTGCCTTAATGCAGTTATTGGCATATTTTCAAGTCTTTATTGCACAACAATTTATAAAATGCAGGTGTTGCAATATAGCTGTAATGCCATAATTATTGCAGTAGAGACTTTATTTCATTAACATTATCAGGTTTCATGCTTTAATCTTTATTGTAGTATACTTTGCAGTAGTCAGTTATTGCAGTAAATGCCTATGTCCACATTCATTGCAATGCACAAATCTGTACTGTATGTACCTATTGATAGTGAATGAATTACTCAATCTTGTCTATTTGACTATAGATTGCAAATTAGTCTGCACTCACCACACTCATGGCGGAATCTGGTCAGGTGCCTTGCATGGGCCTCTAGGTTGCAAGCTGTCTCCTCTGCAGCTGTAGGAAGAGAAGCACACCATTATGCATACCTGTTTATCACACATTCAGATTAAGTATTGGTAAAACAATGCTAACAGTACTTACAAACATGTGGGACATTCCCAACCCAAGCATCCTGGACCCAGGTGTCCAGAAGTCCCTGCTTCTGCCACTTCGGATCATCATAATGGTGATGGACCTGCTCATCTGTACTGGGGAGATCACCTGCGATCCAGTCCCAGGCCCCTGACTTGTACTCCAATCCCTGGAACTGGCTCTGCAGCAGCCGGTGTTCATGGTCTTTAACAAGGAGTCCAACCATGACCCTGGACTCCAGAATGCCCCACCACTGCGCCTGGGAGTGCGGACCCTCTCCTACACCTGCCATAGTTCCTGCACAGTTCAAATTCCAGCAGAATATACTGTATTCCCACCTAGTGCTCTTAATATAGCCTGTTTTCCTAACCTTAAGCACCATTGGGCCATTTTTAAAACTGCAGCGTGTCCCTTAGCACCGCACAAATCAGCTTAGATGAGCTGAGCATACCTCACAACTGTACAGATTTTCACAGACTGTCCAGATGTTTTTCTCATATTTTTGGTCCTTTTTCATAAAATTGTGATTTTCTGGCAAATTAGTAGCAAATCATTAAAGACTGAAGTTAGAAAATAAAGACATACATTTGAGTTTTAGACTTCATACCCTTCAGAAAATTCAAGTTAATTCAAAACCTGTTATTCTATCAACTTTCTAAGTTTGAAAGAGCAATATTTAAAAATTGTCCCTATGTTTGGTCCTTTGTCCCACTTTTACTTAAGGCTTTGTCCAGATTTCTTGCTCTAAGAGCTTGAAAGGTATGGAGCTGAGCATTGCTTAAACTGGAAATGTTCAGCAATGCTTAGCAGTGCACAGACCAGCTAAGCGCAGCAAAGCGTTGCTGAAGCACATTATTTTAGCCATGCTTATTTCGGCTTAGCAGAGCTTAGCTGTGTGCAGCACATCATGATTTAAAAATAATTGGCATAATTTATATTTAGAAAATAATTGCGTACTTTTTCTTCCCAGTATTCAAACCCCACACCTACTACTCATAAGGCCATGACTTTAACTACTTGACTACATGGATATGAGGAATGCTGCTATGCTTTTGCATATAACTGTCAGCTAAGTTTAAGCACAGCTAAGCACTATAACACACCATGGAAACCCACTCAGCTATGCTTAAACTTGACCTTTGAATTTATAATTAAATGTATCCAATTTCTGTTTTTAGATGTCTGGCACATGTTTGTTGCTGTGTGGTGTGCTGCACTGCACAAACATTAAAAAAAAAATTAATTACATACCCATATATTGCTTTACTGCACTTTGACAGTGCAGGGGGTGTGTTACCCATGTCTGGACACAGTAACACACTCCCTATACTGATTCAGTAACCGTGTTACACAGCTCTCCCTCAATAATGTGCCTACATTAATATGCATGGTGTGCTACCATGGGGGAACCATGCACTTGGCCACGGTACCTTCCGTGTAGGCTGTACACTATGCCTACACAGATTTTATTAAATCTGGAGGTATGCCTACATGTAGTCTAATCTTTCTGAGTGAATGTAGTAGAAATGCTCTTGAATACAGATCGTGTACACTTAGTTGTACAGTTAGGGTAGCCATTCATGAATCCAGTCTCTCTTTTGTCTTAGTTAAACAGACTTCATCAGATCTGATGCATATGAGAATGCTATTTGTTTGTTTGTTTATTTAGCTTTATAACTGGGTGAGAAGATTGGTGAAATATTCTTTTCAAGCACAATCCACTCCAAGTGGCAAGGATTCATAGGTTCATAGGTTCATAGGTTAGTACTAAGCTAACTGCCCTTGCGAGCCATTTTAAACCTAGCCAGTTATCCCTTGTGAGACTCAATCCCTGCACCCTGTGTTTGTAAGGCAAGCACCTTAACCATTAGGCCACCATCCCACCCACTGTGCACTAAGTGTAAGAATACACAACGTAATCTCAAATAACATACCTCAGATAAAACAAGGACGTAAGTATTTATACATACATCATAAAGCCAAAGCAAAGGCACTTTGTACTTACAATCTAATGCACTACATATACTGTAATGCACTGTCAACTGTAGAGTTGTATTGTATATATTGTACAATATAATACAAGTATCCAGCAGTGCAGCTCCACAGGATTTAAGTCATTCCAGTAATAGTTTAGAAACCATGGAAAATGTTAGCAAGTGTTGAAAGACAGATAAACAGACAGATAAATAGACAGAGAGATAGATAGACAAATAGATGGAATGATAGACAGAGAGAGAGAGAGAGAGAGAGAGAGATAGACAGATAAATTGATGGAATGGTAGCTAGATAGCTAGCTAGATATATTTAGATTCTTCTAGAAAAGTTGGAGTGTTTGCACTGTAGCAATTTCATTTGGAAGGCTTTTGCAATATGTTGGTGCTAGTTTAGTGAACAGTATTTTCAAGCTGCTAAGGTGAAATTAAATCTTCTTATGGGTTCATAGGTGTTTACTAAGTTAATGACTACTGTGGCTTTTTTAGGCCTAGCCATGCATCCCAAATCTCTGACAAGTCCTGGTACCTTTGATAAGTGTAAGCAATGTGAACCATTTTGCTCTCATTCATCGCCTTGGTGACCTTCTCAAATAAGTCCACTAGATTGAGTATGTATGATCTGCTCTTGATGAAACCAAATTGGGTTGGGTCCAGTGTCTGGAGGTTTCTTATGTCATTATTGACCATTTCAGTGATAATTCTTTCCATGGCTTTGCATACGAAACTAGTGAGACTTATGGGTTTGTAGTTTCCAGGGTGTGTAGATGGCCCAGCTTTGTGCAGAGGGATGCCTGTTGCTGATCTGTATTCATGCAGCAAGAAGCCTGTTTGGCAGCTACAGTTGACTAGCAATTCCAGAGGACCTGATAGATTGTCTTCATGCTATTTAGAAGGCATCCTGGGATATTGTCTGGGCCCATTGATGTAGTGTTCTTGGCCTTAGAGAGAGAGCACTAAGGACTTGTTCACTAGTGACAGCACAGGGAGCAAAACTTTTGATGTATTTTTTTGAGGAAAGATTGAGGTGGAGAAAGGGGTAAAGTTTATGGTAAGTTGGCACATGTATATTTAATTATTTATTTGCAAGAGGGGTATTGTATCTTTCATTAAGGTCGAAGGTTAATAGATCTAACAGATAATTGGCCCTGACAGTGATAGAAAGCCATCTGACTTTTTTGCAGACTTGCGCAATGATACTCTTTATTGTTAGACAGATGTATAAATTTTGTGTATTTTGTTTTCACCTGTTTGTATGACGCTGGTATTATGGCCTGATAAGAATGCTAGGATAGGTAGGGCATGCTCTAATCTAGGAATTAATACATTAATTGTTATAGCTTGGAATGCCTCTGTGGTAAGAAGAGGTGAAATAATGCAAACAGCTTTGAGTTGTAGAGGTACTTTTTATGGTACTTTTATTATGAAAAGTAACACTACAGTCAATCAATACACTTAAGTGTCTTTGTTCTGTAGTATTGAGTAGGTGGATTCCAGTTGGATCAATTATATTTACTTGCTGAATTTTAGACAGTCTTTGTCTGTACATGAGTGAGTGTGTGTCTGTGTGTCTGTGTGTGGGTGTGTGTGTATGTGTGCGTGCCATCGCTCATGTGCTTGTGCGCATAGCAATAACAGTCAAGCAATCAGTAAATATATTTATCTGAGTAATTAAGTACTTATAAAAATTATGTCATCATACTTTGTACATCATGCAGGAAAATATTATCATTCAGACCTCATGTTACATTGATTTTTATAAGCAGGAAGCAATCAAAGCAATCATAAAAGTGGAACAATGGGGCAAAGTGAAAATTCTTAATTTTTTAATAAAGGAAAATTTTAATTAACACTATGGTTTGGTAGGTAATGGGGACAGAGTCACCAGACTTATGCATGTAAATAATGCTCCTCTTACGCTTTGTCAGTCAAAGCTTCAGCTTGATGAAGCCAACAAAATCACCTTTTTGCAGAGGCAATTATCGTCTGCATCCTGCACTCATTTATGTATAATAATTTCACAGTTGTAAAATCACAGCTTAAAAAGAAAAAAAAAAACTTTGAATCACTGGCAGCAAAGAAGCAGAAACCACACCAGCATTTATTTTCCATCTAAATCATGCTTAGTTGCAGACTGGAGGCTGGAAAGTTTAAATGCATCCACTTTGCACTCAAACAAATGTAGGGAAACCTAGACAAGCATTGAGCAGTATCTTAGAAAAACTCTGTACAAGAACTGGGATTCTCTGAAATATCAAAACAAAGCAAAGGTTGCATGGCTCTGTTCATCTCCCAGTGCATGGTTATTAAAAAACTGCAATAGTCAGTACCTGGTAGTACAAGAAGGATTTATTTAAGCAGTCAAAATCAACAGCAAACTGGTTTCAGTTGACTAAGCAAGCCTCCTCTATGCTATAAAAAATAAGCTCTTCCAGCCATTTAATAAAATATATAACATGACTGAAGTCAGCTGATATGAATCCAAAACAGTACCACAAAGAATTTAATATTA
This sequence comes from Protopterus annectens, assembly GCF_019279795.1. Lineage (NCBI taxonomy): Eukaryota > Metazoa > Chordata > Ceratodontiformes > Protopteridae > Protopterus > Protopterus annectens. Next base: position 336,670,565 of record NC_056732.1, read on the forward strand.
ATGAAATCTACATAAGCAATATTTGAATCGGTTTATAATTTCTATCACATTTTCCTCTAGAAAAATAAAAATATATATGTTAACATGTATACATAACACATACATATATAAGAATATTTAATATAAAGACTTTCACATTTCATTAAATCCTAGCCTGAAAAAATGCCCTAGCAAAATAACCCACCTTTTCTTCTTATCCTCCAAAATTGCATAATTTTGTAGAATTAACACTATTAATATCAGTAAACATTAATTTGTCACCATTATATATTTTGCTATGTATAAATAAGGTATTCTCTTTTGCACCCAATAGCCTTCAAATAGTCATGGATTCTCTGCTTAAAATGTGCCTTTTCTGTCCTACATAATGTACATTATGTACATCTTGTATTTACACTATTGCCTAATCCCATTTTTAACCTCTCCTTACCAGCGTTACCCCTTTTTGCTAATCTCCACATGCTTACTACTACTCACACTTCACCCATTGGAAATTGAAGCAGTTTAGTGAGCTTGAATTTTATGAGATAACTAAGCTGAAATCTTAGCACATTATTTATACAGAAAAGAAAACTCTAATAAACAGTTCTTGAGATTTCTTTTTGTTCTATTTGATACCATACCCAAATCTGTCTCCTGGCTTCTGTGCTTTCTATGCAGAGACTGCATGTCTTTCCTGAGTTATGTGGGATTTCACCAGGGTCTGCTGTTTCCTCCCACAGCCCAAAGCACCTTGCTGGTGGCTGAGCTGGTGCTTGTGCACAGTGTCTATAAGTATTTGTGCAGCTGGTGCTCGTGCCCAGTTCCTATAAGTATGTGTGTAGCTGGTGCTTGTGCACAGTGCCTATAAGTATGTGTGAAGCTGGTGCTCATGCACAGTGCCTAAAAGTATGCATGCTGCTGGTACTTGTGCACAGTGCCTATAAGTATGCATGCAGCTGGTGCTCATGCACAGTGCCTAAAAGTATGCGTGGTGCTGGTGGTGCTTGTGCACAGTGCCTATATGTATGTGTGCAGCTGGTGCTTGTGCACAGTGCCTATAAGGGTCTATGTCATATAATTGAACTTACAAAATTTTGAACACCATATGTTTGAATTTGGAAGTTCGAAAAATGACAACAACAAAACCTCAGAACAGCGAATTTTTTTCCCAGGGAAAAAATTTGCTGTTCCAAAAAACACATACACAACACAAGCACACCAAAAACCTAATAAACCTACACTACACCTTACATACACAACTATTTATGCACTAACCTTAACCCAAGCCTTAACCCTAAGGTCCATCACTATCGCACATTTATCTTACCCGCGCTCTAACCCTAAAGTCTGTCACTATTGCACATATGTCCGTCACTTTCCCACACTTACCTTACCCGCACCCTAACCCCAACGTCCATCACACTCACACACTTACCTTAACCCAATCCGTAACTTTCACACCACAGTACAGAAAAAGTCGAAGCCGCGGAAACAGCCAACCGAATTCTTTCCCTGGGAAAAAATTCGAATTTTCGCGGCTTCGACATTTCTATTTTTTGAACTTCCCCTTTCAATCTTTCAATACTCGACATTTAGGATGGTCGATTAAATAACAGGTACCCGCCTATAAGTTTGTGTGCAGCTGGTGCTTGTGAACAGAGGGTATAAGTATATGTGCAGCTGATGCTCATACACAGTGCCTAAAAGTATGTGTGCAGCTGGCACTTGTGCACAGTGCCTATAAGTACGCATGTAGTCATGCACACTGCCTAAAAGTATGCATGCAGCTGGTGCTCATGCACAGTGCCTATAAGCATGCATGCAGCTGATGCTCATGCACAGTGCCTATAAGTATGTGTGCAGCTGGTGCTTGTGCACAGTGCCTAAAAGTATGCATGCAGCTGGTGCTCGTATACAATGCCTATAAGTATGCATGCAGCTGGTGCTCATGCACAGTGCCTATAAGCATGCATGCAGCTGATGCTCATGCACAGTGCCTATAAGTATGTGTGCAGCTGGTGCTTGTGCACAGTGCCTAAAAGTATGCATGCAGCTGGTGCTCGTATACAATGCCTATAAGTATGCATGCAGCTGGTGCTCGTGCACAGTGCCTAAAAGTATGCATGCAACTATTACTTGTGCACAGTGCCTATAAGTATGCATGCAGCTGGTGCTCGTGCACAGTGCCTAAAAGTATAGATGCAGCTAGTGCTCATGCACAGTGTCTAAAAGTATGCATGCAGCTGATGCTCGTACACAGTGCCTAAAAGTATGCATGCAGTTTAAGCAGTGGATTAGTCTGTCCTACAGTGGACTGTATTTCATGCATGACAAAAGATTTGGCTCTCCTACTTTCATGAAACTAATAAGGAAATTCCCAAAAATATGTGAATGAAATCTTGTATATCATTCAGAGTATGGTGGTAAGAATAATTTCTTGTGTGTGTGTGTGTGTGTGTGTGTATGTGTATATATATATATATATATATATATATATATATATAAATATATATATATATATATATTTTTTTTTGTACGTACAGACAAACACCATACAAACACTTCCTCCCCACACATGCACATACACCACATATACAATCCCACATGCATGCATGCATGCACAGATATGCACATTCACCACACATACACACCCACATACACATTCATTCACATATGGACACATACACACACACACACACACACACACACACACACACACACACACACACACACACACACACACACACACACACACCAATGAATACAAGTAGACCTCAGAGGAATATGTTAATGGAAAAACTGAAGTGTAATAAAAAAGAAACATGAACATAAAACTTAATGATCTAACCACAGTATGTTGTGAGATGATCTGTTTAGTAAAAAAATCCAGATATCCACTTTTTTTTTTTTTTTTACAAATTTTGTAAGTGCTTTACCCTTTAGCCATAAAAGAACTTCAGACTTATTTTGAAAATGTTTTTAAATACTTTTGTCATCTATTATCACAACTGTTTTGCATCATGAAGTGAAGAAAAAAATGGAATCCATAGCTGTGTTTACATAAACAACATTTTAACTGGATTGGATTGAATAGAATATCTTCTGAAAAAAAAACAGCCAGGAAGGCAGAAGATAACCCCATGTGATTACAGTGAGTGCAACTTTTTGGCAAGAGGAAAACCACCAAATTGATTTTAGAAGATTTATGAGTTAACACAAAAAAAATTGAATCCTTTTAGGTAAAGTAAGTGGATTAGATAAAACCAGATGAATAGATGCTGAAAATTATTTTACCTTGATTTGTAACTAAACATCCCAATTTGGACTTTTGGAAGCAATAATGCTAATGAAAAATGTTATCCCTAAAACATCATAAAAGACAGATACTTGGTAAAACTGTCACTGCGAATGTAGAAGGGATAAAAAAATCAGAATTGTGAGACAAGAAAGTGAAGTCATTCATACTATAGAAAAGGAGGCAGGAAAATGGAAGTAAGCTAAAAAAAACGGTAAAAGTAAAATCATGGACAACTTATGGTGGCACCAATGAACCCCAGCTTAAGGTGGATGGAAAGTAAACAAATGACGAAAGCTCAGGGAGAGTATTACATAGTAAGTCAATATATGATGGAAGATCGATGGATAGTTTAAACCTAAGGGGGAGTGTATATACTTGTATGGATTGGTGAGCAACAATATAAAAATCTAAAACAAGTATGTCGCACCTAAATAGAGTGACAGTAAATGTCTAAGGTGAAAATTGGTGTGTGGTGGGGCAGTAATGAGACATACAATGACCCATGTTCTATTAGTTAATAAACTCCAAATAATTATAAAGGAGAAGAAAAAAGAAATCAACTGGGGAAAATATTAGGCAACCTAAATTGTAGGAAGTCTTGGTTTAACCTACTAAATCTTGCACTGAAAAAAGGTCCACATGAAGAACTACATACAGACAGAAAACAAAACAGAAAACTACTCAACAGACTTTATCCTCAGTATGATAAAAGGAAGACTAAAAGAGACGCCATGGTGTAGAGCTAATGGGAAACCAAACCTGGAGGTAAGAGGGAAAGTGACTCTGAAAGAGACGGATCCCTAGAACTTGTTTGTGAGAGAAGTCTCACACTATATTGAAGCAGTATGGCTACTTCAATCCTTCGCTTCTTGAAATGCTCAGTCCAAAAGTACAAGGTAAGCTGAAGACTTTGTCCTAGTAAGGAGAACAGTGTTAGAAGTGGGATGTCTCCAGAAAAATCCAGCCTAGTCTAGGTAACAACACAAGCAGATGATAACCCAAGTAAGAAAGTTCACCCAAGTCAGATGGCTACAGTGAAGGGGCTTAATGTTGTTAATGTGGGTGAGGGTTCCCCAGAAGATGAATAGGCAGAGACATTAAAATCTGTATCAACAGCAAAGGGGCTCAGCATGCCATTCAGAAAAAAAAAACAACAACAAAAAAAAAAACAAGATAAGTTCACCAATATGAAGGAAAACTTGGTAGTTTATAGGTTTACCTGAGATGCAGAATCAAACTCTGGTGAAAGGAAAACACTTTAATGACTCTGTGGAGAGAGCACAACAATCAAACCTGTCCTAAAAGTTGAATAAGACAACCACAAGGCAGACCTAAAAGTCAATAGGGAAAATGGGAGAAAGATATATACCATTTATAATTCTAACTAACCATAAGTGACAGTGAGCTAAAGTGAACATAAAAGGGAAAGGAGACAGGTAGATTATGATAGGAGAATTGACCGAATGTGATAGGCAGACAGAGCAGAGGTTTCACTTACTCTACTTTAGTATAAAAACATTTACCTTCCCAAAGCTAGCTATATCTTCCCAGCCCAAAAAAGAAGTCCTGTTGGGGATAAACCTGACAGTCAAGAAACATTAAGATTCTAAGATATCTAATTATAGTCCAATGGAGGAAAATGCACAGGAAGTGGGAATAATCTAATAACTCATGTCCAGTAAATGAATGAAGGCAATTATTTGATGAGTTAGTCAAGGTGGGTTAAACCAAACAAGTTAATCAAAGAGTGAAATAGATAGATAGAAAGATAGAAAGACAGATAAATAATGAATAGATAAAATGTGTGTGTGTGTGTGTGTGTGTGTGTGTGTGTGTGTGTGTATTTCTGTACATGTTACTCTGTATGGAAAGGGAGGTTAAAGGCTGAAGGTAACATTTAGAATTCTTTTTGTCAAGTTTCAAAAAAACATTTACATGTGTATTGCTGGAGCAGTTAAAAATATAGGGAGTAATGCATCCATTACATATTACCGTAAGAAACTGTAGGAGGTGTGAAGAGTGACACCAAGGAAACAACACAGAGTGCAGCAAACCAGAAAGCTCCAGCTCATGTAGCAAGCAGGTAGATTACCTGCCTAAGGTGTCCCATGAGTCCTTTTTTTATCTATCCTCAGAGACTATAATCTACTTGTCTTACTTGTGCTTGACTATATACAATTCAGAATACTTAACCCTGACTATTCATTCACACAAACGTATCTCTGTACTCAGCCTGGAGTTGTATGACATGTAGTAATAGTGACAAAATTAGTCATAGCCACCTTCTAGCATCTTCATTGTCTTTTATCCCTTACTCTTGTTATCAGGTCCCTGCAGCATCTTACTGACCCATTCATTCCCCCCTTTAGAGTAAGAACCATCCATTGATTCCCCTGCCAAGGCATGAGTCCAGTGGCCCATTCATTTCCTGAATGGATTGACAACTTATCAGCCGATTCATTCCACTCTGGGGTGAGATTCAGGTGATGGGCAGGCACTTATTTGCATGACACCTCCCTCTCTTCCGACCTAACTCCTTCTGCATAGTGAGTTACAGCTTCAATAGATGCTGATGCTCAGGGGAGGCTCTTTATATTTGCCGCAATATGCTGCACCCTAACATAAATGCAGGAAGAACCACACAACCAGCAATCCCTTAACAATCTTGCTGGGGTCAGTGGCAAGCATCTGCCATTCATTTCTACCCTCATCTGCCCCACTTATCCAGTGCCTGATCCACCAGTCCAACGTAGATCAATTGGATCATAGTCATGGTTTTATCTTTTCTGTACCATAGAGCCAGGGTAAATTATTTACTTTTGATTGTCTTCTTGTCTTCTAGAGAAACAATATACGTAAAAATTATTATCAGCTGCTTAGCACAATAACAGCATTTAAAAATATTTTAAGGTATGTCAGCATATGTCTAGGCTGGTATGTTGATATGGTCATTTCTACTTAATACAAGTAATAATATTCTGTCTCTATATAATGTAATGTATAATTATTCTAATGACATTTACCCTGTGTATCATAAAAATTTAGTCACACAAAGCCGGCAACATTAGAAAACTCATTTGGAAATGGCTTAATTTCATTCAGAAGAATGATTGTTTGTGGAAAATAAATGCTAGATGCATGCTTCTCATGTTAGAAAGTTATTTCTGGCTCAGAGACTTGTCTCGGCATCTGTGAAATATTTGCACAGTTTTTGTGAAGCTTTGAATTCTGGTGCTATCTCAGGTTTTAATTCATCCTGTTTAGACATATGTGTCTTAAAAAGATGCCTTATATTCCTTTCATATAATTTCCCATGCTCTCCAACAAAATGTAAGATCTAGGTTCAAGTGTTTTACAAATAACCAGTGTTTCAGGCTGTTGAACTTCATGTAACAATTGGATTCTAACCCTCATATTAGTTCTACAGATTATGTAGCTTGTGGAATGTCTGTCATAATAATATTTTTGTATTTGCTGATTCCTTTACAGCATTTCATAATTTTGTCTTGAGTCTCTTATATCACTTATAAAGCTGAAGTGAATAATTTGTTCTTTAAATTTCTTCCCATTAATAACTGAACAGGTAAAAGATTTCTGAAATTGAATATCGAGGTCACAGTGATCATTGACAGGGTACATCGTGGCACATGTACAATGTACACATAGTACTTTGTATGTGGTTGAGACATTGCATAATTCAGAGACATGGGTTCATAGGTACATACTAGGCTATTAATCTGTGAGGATCTTACAAAACTTAGCCTTATATTCCCATGATACTTCTTAGCCCGTATATTTTGCATATAAATAACTCAGAGATAGGCTGAATGGGTAGACATAAATCACCTTGATGCTGAAATGCGCACACATGTGGTCCTCTTCCATATGTACCACTGAGATGATCTTCCATGGAGTGCATACATCACTGTTGCATATATACACAGTCTACAGAAACTGTCAGTACAAGAGTGGAACTTCAGAGGCAGATGGTCTTCATTGCGACTTACCTCTGCTCCATGTGGATTTAGTAGGTGTCATTAGTTACTGTTTTGGGGCTACGTGTGGTCACATTTGAACTAAGACTGTTACATTGTCAATGGCACAACAGGTAGTACACCCAACCCCTGATGCTGGAAGATCAGAAGGTAGTGGGTTTTAATCTCACTCAAAAAGATTGGATTGCTGACACTGCAGTGCAGCATTAGGGGGCATCTGCATTCCTGAGTGTATCATCCTTCAGGTGACATGTTAAACTAAGGTCCTATCTGCCTGAGTTGGTGGTAGTTCAGATGGATGTAAAAGAACCCACAGCACCTATCAAAAAGAGTAGTAGTGGTACTTTATGTTACACAGCATAAAAATACATTATTTACATATTTACACAATGCACTTATTTAAAGGCACACATATATATATTTCATTTTTTACTATTCATCATTTTTATAAGGCCTTCATTGTTATTCTTTCATAACTGACCCCCACTCCTTCTTTCACAACCAAAATATAGTTTTTGCAATATATCTGCCACAATCCATTTTCCATTAAACAAAATTTCATTCAGTCTTTCATCTCAAATAACCCATATTACATAAAATATATTCTTTTTCCATATCATATTACTCTGTTGCATTATTCTCTAAACTGTCTAATACATTTTTATATATTTACCATACATCACTTTCTCTTCCTTTCTTACATCATCCTGCAATTGGGAAACACTTTTAATATATTTTAAATGTAATCCTCCATTCAGATCAGTTTTTGCAGAAGTCCTTTATGTGATCCTTCTATAACTACAATACTTCCAACTATCCAGTTTTATCCAATAATTTATTTTTTATTATTTTTATTCCCTTTCATATTCTAATATAATCCCCTTTTCCATCACCTTCATCTGTATTACTAAATGATCTGAAAACCCTGTCACAGCTGTACACAGCCACTCCAGAAAAACATCCACTTCCTAAGTTCCATATTGTATTTCTACCTCAAATCTTTATGTTTTCAGTCTTTCTTCAATTGTCAGGAATCTTACATCCTCTAACAGAATAACATCCTCATCACATGTAACACACCATTCCAGCATCCCTATCTTTCTTACAGTGTTAATAACACTGTTCATATTTACTGAAAGTACTCTAAAGTCGCTTTTCCTTCTTTTTACGTTTTGGTGATTTTTATTTTAATTTTTACTCTTTACCAATTGAATATTTTTCCTGGGTTTATGTACAAATAATCCTTGATCCTATGAATCAGATTTTCAATGTCTAGAATTTAAAAAAATATTAGTATTAATCCCTTCTCCTGATCTGTCTTCTTGCATGCACTGTCTCCTCATTTTTCCCTCCATATGTTTTCTTCTTCTACAGTTTCTTCTTCACCTATTTCACCCTCTCTGCCAGCCTCTTCTTGTCCTTCCTTACATATGTTTTCTTCCATTTCTCTCTTCTTATTTACTATTTGCTCTTGACAATCCATCCAAAATTGTTTCTTTTTTTACACAGGCTTCATTCAGGCACACACTTTCTTGCTGTATGTACTTTCTCCCAACATTGCTTACATTGTACCTTGTGGCACTCAGTAATTAAATGAGAAAAGTTCCCTCGAAAGAAACATGATTTAGGCTGGCCAGCATATCTTAATGTCCTTTTATGCCAGCTACAAAAGCAATACTTGGCAAGTGTTTTGACTTTTTTCAGATTTCAAAATAGTTTCCAGTCTCCACCCTCTATTACATAAGTTTCTCACATCTCTATCTTTCTTAATATTATAAATAGATTCACACAGACCCTGCATGTACTTTTTTTTCCCAAAAACCTTTTTAGTTTTCATATAAACTTATGCAAATGTACATATAACAAATGCAATAAAACAATAACAAAACTATTTACAATATTTACATTTAGCCATGATAAACACTCATTTTATCCATGAGAAGTTGTCAGTATTTGTTCAAAAGGTTTTCCAATTTTTACCATACTATTTTTTATGACTAATGTTATGAGTTTTATAACAAATGATTTGCAGTTCTTTTTTACAAACAACTTTTCCTAAATTAATAAATTCTTTAAACATTAAATCTTGTTTACTTTTCCAGTTCAAAGTAATAACTTTTCTGGCAATTGCAAGAATTGACCAGAGTAACTGAATCTGAGATTTAGGTATACCATTAGGTATAGGAACACTGAATAGGATTAGTGAGTTAGAAATATGACAGTTATCAGACCATAAAGCCTTTACAAAATATTTGACATCTTTCCAGTATTGAACAACATTTCTACATTCAATGAACATGTGAACCCAGTTGGCCTCTAGTAATTCTGCATGCACTTTTTGACATAGTCTTATTTAATCAGTTCCTAACCACAAAGTAACATTTTTTTTTCACATTTAATTTACTATCAGAAAATAAATAATTGTTCCATGGAGAAATGCCCTTCTTTTTGTTATACAGTTTCAGAAACTGGCATAATGAATAATGTGTTTACCTTACAGCCACAAGGTGCAGGGTTTGATTCTCAGATGGGGTAATTGTCTAGCCTTAAAATTTCCCACCAGGACAGTCCCAAAAAGTCTCTTCCCAGTATGTATAAAATAATTTCTTGAGCTTCAAAACCCATAATAGTTGCCAAATTGTCCCATACATAATATCTGTCTATTACAGTGTCATTTGTTGTTCTTATTCTCACAGTTGGTCTTCTGGTCTTTTTAAAACAGTTTTACTTACAGTCTGTTGCTGCTCTCCTTTTTGCCTGCTGTCACTGCTGCATAACATTTAGTTACTGCATTATCTATTGCCATAAAACCAGATATCTTCTCACTTTGTTGCAGCTTTTCTCTTTTACTTTCTGTCATTGTTGCATAATTTTTAACTGCTGCATTCTCTGCTGCCACAACACCTGGTTCCTTCTCCACATTACTGTTCTCAGCACTTCAGAAAAAGATATCTGCCATCTCATGCCATGAAGCAGCAGAACTGTCGGCTGGATCAAGACATCTGGACAGAGACCTAAATAATGGTGGTGGTGGGGGGGCAAAGGCCCAAAAATAGGAACAGCTTTTAAATATCGCTCTTAAAAAACTTAGGAAAGTTAATAAAATAACAGGTTTTGCATTAGCATGAATTTTCTGAAGGGTATGAAGTTTGAAACCCAAATGTCAATCACTATTTTCTGACTTCAGTCCTCAATGATTTGCCAGTAGTTTTCCAGAAAACCAACATTTTATGAGAAACAGACCATAAATATGAGGCAAAAATCTGGACAGTCTGTGGAAATCTAGACAGTTGAGAGGTATGATTGTGAAGCTCCATCTTGAACACATTTTTTTTTCCAAATTCTCACTTTTATCATATTTGTTGTCCTCCTCCATGCTGCTGCTTTTGTTTGGCATCTTCCTTACTGCTGTTGGAGCCTTCTGGCACCATCTAACAGGTCCAAAGAGAAGGGGAAGTTCCCTGATGCACTGGCCAAATGTTTTCTAGTAGCATATATATACCATCTTGGGTTTCACCTGAAAAGAGGCCATCAGCCTAGTGCAGTTAACCTGATCAACAATAGGATAAATAAATAAATACAAATAAAATAAAATAAAGCTTATTAATGACTTCAGGTTAACATCATATGGAAACATCTGCCTAACTGATCCAATAATATACTGTAAAAGGTAAGAGTCATATCAAATGAAAGAGACAGCCTTCTGAACACAACTGCCTAGGATAGGAATACATTTCTAAAAATGTAACAAACTATATAGTATTAAAACTGCCCATAAATAAGTGGAAAGGTATATTTGAGTATACTGTAAGACATCCAGGCTTCATGATGGCAATATACCACTAGCTCAATGTTTCAGCCTGTGAACATGTTTAATACTAAACCTCTCTGATTATACCTGCAGAGTAATACCACATTACTTAATATTGCACTGAAGAGGCCTTGTGCTGGATGCTGCTGCGAAGGATGGGTGATATCACTGTCTTGGGGCAGGAAATAGAGCGATTCATTTAATTCTGCTGTACTGCTTGTGTGCACCACAACTAACTGTAAGATATTTTTGGATGTTTATTTGCATTCCTTTATTTAAAGTTTTGTTTAGTGTAGGTTTCTGTCATTTTAGTGTAATGATATTACTCAGCTATATATCAAGGTTATGAGGACATTTAGTACTGATCTTCTGTGGGAGGTGCAGTAGCAGTTGGGTCATCATCAGTTTCAGTCTCTCATAAATTGCCTACCCGATTCATACATAAGTCATGGACATTGCTGCTGGCTGTTATTTATATCTGCTGCATGCCTTGACTCTTCCAGGTACGCAACAGTGCATGATTATACTCCATTGTGTTAGGGCACTTCTGTGAATTTTCTAGGGCTCTTGCATGTGATTTTTACCATGTACTAGTCCTATGTGTTTGCATACAATGTTTATGAATCTCAGACCTAGACTCTAAAACTGAAGATGACAGTTCCAATAGCTACTGCAGGTACACTTTTTATCAGATTTTTCATTGTCTCAGTGAGTTTCTCCTTCTGTTTGTTTAAGTATGGATAATGCAGACTTGTAAACACGTGCTTAAACTTTTTTTCATGCTCAAACATTTTAAATTTCAGGCTTTTAAATAGTTGATCACTGCCTGGAATGGCAATATCAGTTATGTCTTGTCTTGAAAATATGGATATCAATGCACTTATTGCACTAGCAATTGTAGTGTTTGCTCATTTAATTGTTCTGGAATACTTGGAATAATAACCAAACATTAAACAGATGACTTTGAAAGAAAAATATATCCATGTCCACGCCACTCCATGATGTAGAGTATTCCTCACCAATACTGAGTGCACAGTATGCATTAGTCTATATCTTCTCTTTGTTTATTTTGGCAAAAAACTGCAAACATTATAGTTCTGTAGCATTTTTTGTATCTTTGCTGATATTTCATGTCAAAGTATTGCATGTGTTGCTTTTTCCTTGAAATTCACTTTTCTATGATGTGACTCATATCATCTAAAATTTTACCTCAACTAGTTAGGTACAATAATCTTATCAGCTTGAATATTAAACTTTAGACACCACTTACTTCTTCCTTGAATGAAAAGTAAAAATGTATTTCTTTCCTGAATGATGACTTTTGAGTTTGCCTTCCTATCACTGTGTCTTCTTTCAGTAATTCCATTTGTAAGTTAGTGTCAGTGCATCTTTACAATTCTTTTACTTTTTCCTCTGTTATTAACTCCAAAATCAGAACTTCTAATTTTTTTTCTAGCAAATCTTACTGAACTTTTAAATATACTGCATTTAATATATCTGCTGGATGCATCTCATTGCTTGGTCTGTATTTCTCATTTTGGTGATACTTCTATAAATTACGAACTATCTTCTGCATTCTTGAAAATGTGTTATACAAAGACTTTTTGATTATGCTTTTCAAGGATTTATGGTCTGTTTCTTCATTCTTTTTTTCCATAAATATATATGTGATATATATCATATTCATATACTATTCCACTACTGTTAACAATTATTTTTCAGTTTTAGCCAATCCATTTTCTGTATTTTTAAATTCATTTGACCAGCTGGCACCTGTCTATTTTCCTGTAAGATCAGATTTCCTATACTAGTCTGACTAGGATCTATTTCTATAATAACTTGCATATTTACATCATATTACTTCAGTGTAGCCTGTGTAGCTGTTTCTGTCACTGGCTCCTTGAGCATTTCAAAACTTTTCCTATTCATAGCTCAGCTGCCACATATCATCTTCTTTCAGCAGCTTTCTAATGGGCACAGTTATCAAAAACATACTAGGTATGTACTTTGTAAGAAACTGCATCATCCCCAGAAATCACATTAATGCCTGATTGTCTTCTGGCTTTGATGGTTTGCAGTATTAAACTATCTTTGAATCAGGCTAAAGCCTCTGATGTTAGAACAAGACCCATATATTTCTTACTTGCACTCTTATTTTGTAATTTCCCTCATTTGGTACACAATTATACTGTATTAATCAATTGGTAGCTGTATAAGTCAGTTTTCATGGGTTCATAGGTTGGTAGGTAAGTACTAGGCTAGCTGCTCTTGCAGCTTTCTTATGACAATAGATGCATGTTGGTCAAAAGTTAGGTCACTGTCCACATATGTTCCCAATGTGGTATTTCAGTGGGGTAAACAACTTCCCAAACAATATTGTAAAGCATTTTATGGCACTTAGTTTCAGTCCATGATTCTGGCAATAGTTCTTTTGTTTGGGACAAACCATCCTGCAGGATAGGTAAGCCATATGGGGATTAAATAACTGCTCCTAGCTTGCAGTCATATGCAAACTTAGTCAGCCAGAACCCTCTAGTATTGCCTTTTACTTCAGAGAAGTAAATGACAAACAGTAGAGGTCCCAGCACTGAACCCTCGTGGACTCCACTGCTGATTATTCTTTTTGTGGAGGTAGCTTTCCCCATTTTCATTGCCTTTGTCCTATCTGTGAGTCATTTGGCAATCAAGCAGATGACATAGGGCTTGTTCCCAGTTTATTTAGATTTTCTTCTACGCTCGAGATGAGGCATGAAGTGTGTGTAGTTTTCCTTCATCCATTGCTTTGGTGACCTTTTCAAAGACGTTTACCAGATTAAGTAAGCATGACCTGCCCTTGACAAATCCAAACTGAAACAGGTCCAGTGTTTGGATATTCCCAATTTCATGATTGATTAGTTAAATGATAAGTCTTTCCAAGACTTTACATAAGAGACTGGTCAGACTTGTATGTCTGTAGCTGCTTGGGTCTTTGTATGTCCTTCTTGCGCCTGGACCTACACTAAAAGATCACCAGTATGTTCAGGATACCTTTTAATGCTTCAATTATTTGTGTTACTGGTCTTTGAAATATGTTTGGTGTTGCTGAAATATCAAACAGAAGTGTCAGGAATATGTATCTTCCTAAAGGCATATTAAACGTACAAAGCTTAAAGCTTTTGGCATCTCACTTTGTGTCTGAATCCCTGATTTACATTGATATATACCTGTATTTATCTATATATATATATATATATATATATATATATATATATATATATATATATATATGTATATATATATATATGGATTCACTATACAATCTCAAAATACTGCAATGTCGAATTTCAGTATTTCGAGACTAAATAGTTGAAAAACCACATACACGAAAACCCACAATAATGAACACTACAATCGTGAACATTCACACACACACACACACACACACACACACACACACACACACACACACACACACACACACACACACATACACCTACCTAACTAAACAAACATAACAACACACACAAACACACTTAACCTACCTATAAAAAAGGGGGGCTGTGCCCCCCTGCACCCCCCCACATGGGGGGCTGTGCCCCTCACACCCCCTACTTATATATTCTAACTCCAAGGTTGCACTAAACACACAACAAACACCACCACACACACTCACACACACTAAAATCCCTACCCATTATCCTCAAATACACAACACTTACCTGAAACCCCAGATAATTCCACAAACTGCACCACACATCACGAACGCGACAACACGATAGCGGCAGATTCAAAATTTGCAGATTCAGCATAGTGTAGTTTAGGTTAACTGCACTTTCCACTATTCGGTCTCAATGTACTGAATTTCAACATTTCAGTACATTGAGATTGTCTAGTGTATCTATAGATATATATATATATATATATATATATATATATATATATATATATATATATATATGGGTCTACTTTACATGATTGAAAATGCAAATGTTCGACTTTCATACGGTCAAGACCATGTGATCAAACATTTAAATGTTTGAAAATGTAAAAAAAAATAAAACAAAATAAAAAAACTAAACATTGCTAGCAGGGGGCAAGTCCTCCAACACCCCTCCACTATTTAAATATACCAAATCCGAGATTGCAGTAGATTGCGGAAAAGGGAAATCTTCCTGTTCCGGGCTCTATGGAGATCTCCATTCAGACCGTTTGAACTTTTAAAAGTTCGATCATATAGTCTCGGCCGGAAGGGGACCTATATATATATATATATATATATATATATATATATATATATATATATATAAAGAATTGGATAGTAGAAATTATTCAGACGTTATTAGAGAAGATAGAAATTTCTACTGAAAATATAGCTAGGGAGTGGGATAAAACTTAAGTGGAGTTTAAAAACAGGGTTGAAATAAAAGAAAGGGAGATATGGTTAAGAAGTAACAGGAATTATTTAGAAGGACTGACAAAGGTTAAAGTATTGCAGAGTAGGGGGAGTCTCACAGAACAAGAAGAGCAGAATGCTAATGCATGAGTGTAGAAAGATTGCTGTTAAGCAACTATTTTTTGATAATAACTCTACAGCACAAAAAAGTTTAGCACAATGACTCAGGCAACATAAATTAGAAAGTGCTGTCACCAGATTAGAGAACCTATAACAAGGAAGATAATGAGAGATCCTGTAGAAGTATTACAAATATTTCGGAAATTTTATGAAAGTCTGTATAAAGCAGAGAAATATGGAAATCAAGAAAACTTGGAAATGTTTATGGAAGAATTACATATGCCAAGATTAGAGGTAGATGAGGCTCCATTATTAACAGTTAAGATAGGAGGAGATGAGATAAAAATGGTGATGTATAACCAATCTACAGGGAAGTCCCCATGAATAGATGGTATTCCTGTGGAAGTTTGGAAGTTTGGAAATTAGGATGGAAAAAACTGATAAGGATCTGGAAGGTTTTGTTTAACAGTATTTTAAGAGGAGGAGAAGTACCAACATCCTGAAAGAAAGTGGTGGTAAATGTGATAATTAAAGAGGGTAAGGATCCATCAGATCCAGCTTCATACAGGCCCATTTCAATACTAAACCATGATTATAAAGTGTTTATGTCTATAATAGCTAAAAGAATGGCAAAAGTGATGGCAAATTTGATACATTTGGATCAGTGTGGTTTTGTGGTGGGGAGGCAAACATTTGACAACATTAACAGAACATTGATGATCCAGAGGAAGCAGAATGTAAGAAAATACCACTGTTGTTAGTGGGTCTTGATGCAGAGAAAATATTTGACAGGGTGTGCTGGGTCTTTATGATCAGGGCAATTGAAACATTTGCATTCCATCATAAAACTATAAGTTCGATTAGGAGGATATATGAGGGATCGGAGGTGAAAATTAAAATGGGCGGGGTCATCTCTGATAATTTCTGCTTGAGCAGAGGAGCCAGGAGTTCCTCTTTCCCCTTTGTTATTTGCATTATATTTAGAACCGCTGGCAAAGAAAATAAGGGACTCAGAAATTCAAGAATATAATTGGTATGGTAGTCAAGAAAAACTGGCTCTATTTGTAGATGATATTTTATACCTGACAAAACCAGAAAAGGACATTACAGTATTGTGGAACATTTTGAGACAGTTTCAAATTTTTTGGGGAGGAAATAAAATGAATGAAGCTAAAACAAAGGGAATAGCAGTAAAGTATGCACCCATACACAAACTGGTTCAGCAATAGCCATATTTTTTGGGGACATGATAAAATTAAGTATTTACATGTATGGATTAAATATCATTGTGGTATGGAAGCTAAAGATATGTGGGAAGAGACTAAACATGGATGTGGATCGTAAGATACATGCAGTCAAAATGTTTTAGTCCTTTTAGTCTTATACACAGGTCAGGCATATTTTTATCAACCAGAGGAGAAGTTGTGGATAGAAATTAAAAAAGAGATGAAGGATTTTACCTGGGCGTGGAAGATGACAAGTGTCAAGTGGATTAGCTGATTCTTCCAATAGAACAAGGTAGATTGGGATTACCTGATTTGAAGGGATATTTCAGAGCAACACCATTAAGGCTCGTATACACTGCACCAGTAAAAAACTATAACTCAAAGTAGAAAGGGATAATGATGAAACATCAAACTCAAGAAACAATGACATTTTGGATGCAGATCTTTAAGGAGAATAATAATTATGCAGAATATTATATTTATAAAGTAGCAGAAAGTATTCTAAGAACTAAGCCAACACAGGGATGGAGAAAGGAGATTCTGCTGATAGGGATGACTGCAATTATAGATACAGTCAATAGGCAAGAGGGCTGGAATTATTGGTGAATACTGGCAAAGGAACCAAGGTGTTGGGAGAAAATAAATAGAGAAGGAAAGTTAGTAGAATGGGAAGACAAAAAATGTATTTGGACTGCAGGTTAGAGATTGCCTTCCCTATCAGAGACTGATATCAGAGTATAGGAAAAGAGAAAGGAATAGAGGGATCCTAAATGAAATACCAGCATGGGTAGAGTTTTTAGTAAAATCTAGAACACAAGCTACCATTAAAAAAGTAATATTTAGTAGAGCTTGTGGCATCCCTTCTCTGGGCCAGTGATCAAGGAGCCCATAATCCTCACCATGGACACTGGTGGGGAATGTTCACTTTGAGAGAAATAGACACACACAGTATTTTCAGATGCAGCTCTCTGTACCAAGCACACTTTCCCTTAAGAGCACACAGGGAACATACTCCCATCCTTGGGCTGGACCCTCTGTCTCTCTCTCTCTCCAGGCCTCAAATAAGAATCCACACTGATCACTAAGGAGCTCTGTGTCCCTGTTCCAAGTAGCTGACACACACATACACACACACACACACACACACACACACACACACACACACACACACACACACACACACACACACACACACACACACACACACACACAGCTGGGAAAGGCTGGCTTAGATTACCCGCCCTACTAACTCTGCCTGGGCTATGAGGTAGTTCCACTGCCAACTGACAGCTACTCTAATTATACTGACTAAAATTAAAACTAATATCAATGGTAATGTTGACTGAACAGCAAGACTTTCAGGAGCAGGATGGTATAGCCTCACTAAATAAATATAAGTACTCTCAAAGGTTAAATATTTCCTAAAAAGACCAGCTACAATGAAAAGTTTATATATATATGTTTAATAATAAATAATAAATGAACATGAAAATGCTGAATATCTATTTACAATAAACACCAGAGTTTAAATCACAGGAAATATTAAAAATAACACCGGTGGAAAGAGTCACACAGATACAGAAAAACAATATTTAACTAATCTCACTATATTTTTCTGACTGATGTAAAAAATTTATTATTTATTTATTTATTTGACATTTGTTTACCGGGGTGGTCTGACTGGGTCTACAGAACCCGTTTTCAGCAAAAGCCCAGGGAGAAAAGCTCTACATACAATACAATACAAATAAAGTGTAATCCAATACAATAAAATTACATTAGAAATACTGTACAAAAATAAGTTGAAAGAGCAAACTATGTTACAAGATGTATATATATTAGTACACATCTAGACAATTCTATAGAGTTCACACATTATAGACAATAATAGTCACTCTCACCATATATAATGTAGATAGTGTCCAAAAATTGTACGTCGGTAGTGCAGTGTGTGTGACATTGACTGTTATAGTACATGAAAAATAGAATGTTAGTTTCAGTTTGGAAAATAGCAGCCAGAAGGTTAGTTATGCAGATAGACAGTGAGGGAGAGTTAAGAAGAATAGAAACAATACAGCTTGAGCAGTATCTTAAGGATATGGTATAGAAACAGAGAAGGAGTTAGAAGAGCCTTAGCATCTTGCAGTCTGCATGGGATTGAAATGTGACAGCGATGAGGCTAGTGTGAAAGATGAGGAAGACATGTGCATTAGACAGGCTTTATGCAGGAGCAGAGCCATGTATTTTTGAGATGATTTTTTAAAGAGGCTTTGAAATGGGTTAGGCCAGGCATAGACCTGGTAGCTAGAGGCAGTGAATTCAAAAGTATAGAGACAGAGTATGAATACAAAGAGTGACCTGTTTTTTTTGTGGGTTTTGAGATAGCTAAGAGATTTTTGTCTTCTGATCATAGGGATCAATTTGGTGTGTAAGGTGTGACTAGATTGGCTAGTGCAGGGGAGGCAGTAGGCTTGAAAATAAGGTTGTGCAAGGTGGATAACTGAATAAAGGCAAGTTGGTTGGGGAGTTCAAGACAGTTTAATTCTAGGAGTGGTTTACAGTGCTGTGTATGATATTTGGAGTTTGTGGCAAACTTTGCAACTTTGTTGTAGCATTGTTCCATCTTGCTAAGGGTAGAAGTTTGTAAGTTAGTTAGGATAGGGGCACCATAAAGAAGGGAGGGAAGTTTTTGCAAGGGTAGTTTTGGTTGCTGCAGTAAATAAATATTTGTTTCTATAGGACTCCCAGCTTTTGATGAGTTTTCTTTATATTTTGCTGTATATGGGGGTCAAATGAAAGTTTATTGTCAATGATAACACCTAGAAGTTTGGTTTCCTGCACTATTTCTATGACAGTGTTGTCAGATGCAAAGATGTTGAAATGATCACTGACAGTGTAGGTGTTTTGGGGATGAAAGAGTACTAGTTTTGTCTTCTCTGGATTAAGAAAGAGTTGGGCATTTCTTAGCCAGGATTTGACTGCAGTAAAGGACTGTTGAGATTTTGAAAGGAGTTCTGGTACTGATTGAGCAGTACAGATTATGGTGGAATCATCAGCGTATTGAATGAGGGTCCCAGGGTGACAGACAGTGTGAAGATTGTTTGTGAAAAATGTTAAAGAGTAGGGATCCTAGGATTTCCTATGTACTTAATAGAACAAGGCAAGATGATGTGTATGAATGGTCTTTCTTGGCATGTTCCCAAAAACAGACTGCCCTGAGACTTCCGTTGTTGTTGTGTCTTTCGGCTTTTCCCGGTTAGAGGTCACTACAGCGGAACTCCGGTCCACTAATGATTGGCAGTAGATTTTTACGTGCTGAGTTGCCAGCCCTGATGCACAACCTTCAACGAAGGTATGCCCATTCATGCATGTCTCCACACAGAAGACGCTTTAGCTGAGAATCGAACAGGACAACGTCTTACTGTGAGGCGACAATGCTACCGCAGCACCAACACCGCAGTCTCATCTAATGTTAAAGCATCATTTCAGAGCTGGATTACAGAATGACATCACATCTGGCCACCTGATTCTGTTCTTCCCACACTACCTCCTTTACTAGAACCGGGATCTTGCACATATGTGTCACAATACATGCATATAGAGCTTTGCTAAGATGTGCTACAGCATATGGAAGCTATAAAACCATTTCAACACTTCCACCCTTCCAGGGCAGCAATTAGTTCACCGCTAAGAACAATACAGCAAGATACCTAGTCCTTGTTTTCATAGATGTTGCATCTCTGGCTGCATTCGGACCTGTGAGATACAATCTTTATAGCTTACACCAAGTAATTTAATTTCAAAGTATTTTTCCTAAGGTTAGCTGGGCTGAGCTTAATCTCCCTTCCCTTCCAGCATCCTCTGTTAACATATATACATTTCAACAGTTAACACAGTACAGCCTGACATACAAGCATATTTTGTTTCTGTCCAGCAGGACCCACTGTTGATATATTTTTAACATAAGCAGCTTTACAAATGCATTCTTAACACAAGCATCTGTACAAATCAGTTTGATATACAAATGACATAAAATTCTGTACAAAACTCCAGCTAGCTATGCTGGCATATGTTATACATGCACTGCCCTACTCTGTCTGGCATAGCTGGCACTACCTGACATCATCACAGAGCATATAAGATATTGCATGATAATTATATGAATCAATCAGAGGAGGTTAGAATGGATTGGGAAGAGAGATTGGATAAGCAATTCACAAAGAAACAATGGGGGCATATATGTATGTCTCACAAATATGCGACTATAGCAAGAAGATTTAGGATTTTTGTGAGAGTAGGGAACAGGTGGAGGAGATCCTGGAGAGATGGAGATATGCTCTAGAGAGAAGAGTAATGAAGGTCAGCAGGGCTAAAACAGAATATATGTGTGTGAATGAGAGGGAGGATAGAGGAATGGTGAGGATGCAAAGAGTAGAGGTGGTGAAGGTGGATGAGTTTAAATACTTGGGATCAATATTTCAGAGTAATGGTGAGTGTGGAAGAGAGGTGAAGAAGAAAGTACAAGTAGGATGGAGTGGGTGGAGAAGAGTGTCAGGAGTGATTTGTGACAGACGAGTACCAGTAAGAGTGAAAGGGAAGGTCTACAAGAGGGTAGTGAGACCAGCTATGTTATATGGGTTGGAGACAGTGGCACTGACATAAAGGCAGGAGTTAGAGCTGGAAGTGGCAGAGTTAAAGATGTTAAGATTTGCACTGGGTGTGACGAGGGTGGACAGGATTAGGAATAAGTATATTAGAGGATCAGCCCAGGTTGGAAGGTTTGGAGACAAAGCCAGAGAGGCAAGATTACATTGGTTTGGACATGTGCTGAGGAGGGATGCAGAGTATGTTTGGAAAAAGATGCTAAGGATAAAGCTACCAGATAACAGGAAAAGAGGAAGGCCTAAGATAATGTTTATGGATGTGGTGAGAGAGGACATGCAGGTGGTTGGTGTGACAGAGCAAGATGCAGAGGACAGGAAGAAATGGAAACAGATGATCTGCTGTGGCGACCCCTAACGGGAACAGCCAAAAGAAGATGATGATGTTTGGAAATGTTTACATAGATATTTCTATACCCTAAGTAGACTCTAGAGAATTTTTCCTCTGGTAGACATCAAATATTGGAGGTGTGATGGGGAAGAAAGAGATAATTGGGAACATATTTTCTGTGAGTGTAATGAGTTAGTGGACTTTAAAGATTCTCCGCAGACTACTCTGTCAGAGATGCAGGGTGAACAAATTGATGTAAATTGAT
Organism: Protopterus annectens; assembly: GCF_019279795.1. Lineage (NCBI taxonomy): Eukaryota > Metazoa > Chordata > Ceratodontiformes > Protopteridae > Protopterus > Protopterus annectens. The sequence continues at coordinate 336,692,626 of NC_056732.1, forward strand.
GTAACTAGGGAAATGATTTTTCTGAGCTATGATACAGAACTGTAATTGCCTAGGCATAGTAAGGCCTTGCTGAGTCTAATTATGGTGGCTGCCAAAAAAGCAATTACTAGAAAATGGAAATCAAAATCTAAACCAACTGTACTAGAAGTAGTGAATATAGTAACAGAGATAAAACAACTGGAACTGGGATCTCTAGAAAATGGTAGGAACAAAATACATTGGGAAAACTGGGAGTTGTGGGAACAATACATACAGGGGAAGAATGAGGTTTAAAAGAAGGTAGGAATTGAATGAGCTATGTAATGTCTGACAATAATTGGGTAGATTATAAGTGATACATAATGTTTGCAATTAGAATTGTGTTACTAGGACTTGAAAATGATTACAGCTGGGATTGTGTTGATGTGATTTGTTTTCATTTATATAAATGTCTGATTGCCCATATCATAAGTGATAATTCCTGTTCTTTAATGACAATCAGGCTTTCTGGTTAACTCAGTGTCTGCTCATTTCTATTCTGAAGAGCCTCTGATATTTTCATTTGAGTATGTATTACTAGAAAAAAATAAGTGGCTATGTTATTCTCCTGGCAAGCTACACCAGTCTATAAAAATCACTGCAGTCAGACAAATATCTTTGCTATCACCCAGTACAGTACTTGTTATACATCTACAGCTCTATAGCTTTTACTGTACACTTTTACTCTGTAACTGTACTTTATGAATATGTTTCAGTATACCAAACGTCTTATATTAAACACTTATTTTTTTTTAATTCTGTGCTTGTTGCACTGCCTCTTTACTCTTCAATTTAAGTGTGAACTCATGCTTTTCATTTTAATAGTGCCAGACATTTTCACACTTAGTTTTTATAGGTTCATAGGTAGGTACTAGGCTATCGGCCTAAGGGCCTAAGTAAGCCTAGCCAACAAGGTCCCTGGCTTACGCCACCCCAAGAAAGTTATTTTCCTGTGCCCTGTCAAGCAGAGCCATAGAAGTGATCCGTGGGGTGTATTTCCTATTTCCCATTGACTCATCAAGATTTTTCTTGAAGAATGCTAATGAGGAACTTTGCTTGACATAGCTTGTTCCAGAGTATGTGAAGTCTCTGGGACAGGAATCTATCCCTCCAGCATGTCCTGTTTATTGTGGTGAGAAGGTTTAGGTCTCTAGAATGTGTAGCTCAGAGGGATTATGATTTCTTTAGGTGTAGCATGTCCAACAGCTCTGAGTTTGACATAGCTTTATATGTTAGGCAGAGATCACCTTGGAGTAGGTGATATGCTACAGAGTAAAGCTGGAGTTTTTTTGAGATAGTCAGTGTAGGGCAGTAATCCTCTTTGTGAGGTACTTCTGTGGCCTTTCCAGCTGCTGCAGATGTCTTGTGAGGTACATTCCAAAAGGGGCATTGTACTCTATAATGTGTCTAGTGAGTGTCGAGTAGAGGGGAACAATGACCTCTTTTTCCTGGATGAAAACCCTTTTGTGATGAGGTGTGCCATGTAGAAGGATTTCCTGACTACTGTGGTGATGTGATTATCAAAGGAGAGACTACTGTCCACCTGGGTCCCAAGGTCTCTTATCACACATTTGGCGTTAAGTAGACTGCCGCCTATGTGGTAGTTCATGGGTACAGAGGTTTTACCAAAGGGGATGACAATGCACTTTTTGGCATTGAGCTTGATGCCATGGCTCTGACACCAGGAATCTGTCTCAGTGAGGCCCTTCTGTAGGATTTCCACATAATTTGGGACTCGATTATGGCTCCTAGTTTGTAGTCATCTGCGAACTTCATTAGCCAAAGGCCTTCTGTGTTAGCCTGTACTTCAGAGAAGTAGATACCAAACAGGAGAGTTCCCAGGACTGAACCCTGTAGTACTCCACTTGTCACTGGTTTGAAGTCAGATTTGGAGTCTGCAACTTTTACAGTGTGGGTCCTGTCAGTGAGCCAGTTGGCAACCCATCTTGTGACGTTAGGATTTATACCTAGTTTAGTGAGTTTAGCTATAATTCCAGAATGGGGGGATGGTGTTGAAAGCCTTGGTGAGGTCAAGATAGGCTGTGTGAACCACCTTACCCTTGTCTACGGCTTTGGTGACTGCCTCAAAGAAGTTAATCAGGTTCAGGAGGCATGATCTGCCTTTCACAAACCCGAACTGGGTGGGGTCCAGAGTTTGGAGGTTACTGATGTCTTTGTTTATGAGTTCCATGATGATACGTTCTATGGCCTTGCAGACCAGGCTCATCAGGCTAATAGGTCGATAGTTCCTGGGATCAGTGGTGACTCCCCCTTTGTGGAGTGGGATAACTGTTGCTATGTTCCATTCAGTGGGCACAAAGCCTGTCATGAGGCTATGATTGAACATGGTGGTTAGGTGGGGAGCCAGTTCATTCTGAAGTTCATGTAAAATGCAGCCTGGGATGTTGTCCGGTCCCATGGATGCTGTGTTTTTGGCTTTAGAGAGTGCAGCTTTTACTTGCGTAGTTGTGATTACAGGAACTCTGCATTCTTCCTATATAGATATGGGCCCTTTAGGGGGTGAGAGGGGGGATAAAGTTAGCACTGAACCTATTTGCTTTTACATATCCTTATAAAATGATTATCTTATAAGGACATGACATGATAGCTCTTGTAAACCTAACTAAACCCTGGATACGTCCTCCTCTCATGCTAATAGTCATGCCTAGAACTTCTGGTGTGTCTCATTGCTGTTGTTGTCATTACAATTACTGTTATTCTATATTTTCACTTTAGATTTCATTTTTTTTTCTTTATTATTTGACTTATATTTTATGCAACACACTAATTTCCTCAGTTACTTCTTTAAACTGTGTACTTATGCTTTTGTTTGCTTTGCATACATTCATAATATTGGATACAGTTACTGCTATTTTTAAAGATCTGCCTTCCTGTCCTTGTTTGATCATTTCTTATATCACAAACTATTTTGTCTGTTAGTGAATCATTCACCTCTCCAAATGCATTGTTATTGGCTTGATTATTAACCAGTAATGCAAGCATCTGTATTTTGAGCCACAGTTTCATATACAGAATAAATTGTTGACAAAACAGAAGACATGGTTTTATGCTTAGAATAATTCCTGAATTTATTTGTATTTTGTTATCTTGTTTTTTTCCTCTACTTGGTGGGTAAAGCTATATTAAATACCATGAAGGCTTCATTCACTGCTGCATGAAAAAATATTTCAGTCTGTACATTGTTAGACTTCTTAGCTATTCTACTCAATTCTGAACAAACTAAATTTATAAATACAAAGCTTCTAATGTTCTACTAAATTATATGTAGCTATAGAATTCCTGTTTTTTTTTTTTTTTTTGCAGCCAGGCTATCTTAACTTCAAAAAGAAAAAAAAAAGAAAAAGAAATAAATAACAGTAATACTATGAGTGCTCTTTATTAGTTATAAAAAAGGTAAATGAAATTTTGACTTTACTTTGAAACAAATTCAGGACAAATTTAGGAATTTTGACATGAGTTATATTTCTACACTATTGGTTGCTCAGATGCTCAAAAATGAATAAAAGCATTCTACTCTAACAAGATGTAATATATTGCTGCTTACAGATCTTCTCAGATGACTCAGAAACTGTAGATATTATCATTCTCTATGAGGTTTATAGTGTGAGTGCCAATTACTGTAACTGATACCATGCAATATGCATTCACAAATAATATTATTTTGTATTTCTCAGAGCTATACTGGTATAAAATATAAGGGTTCAGATTACAATATTGGCATTGGATATATAATATATATTGTTATATAAGGAATAATACCTGATGGAGTAGTTATTGCAATGTTTTTGTGTATCTTTTTGTTTTTTGTGAAAAAAAAGTCCGTTAACTTCTTTCTTCGGTTTGTTTAATAAAGATTTCTTGCTGAAACTGCATAAAAATAGTTTGCATCATTTGATGTGCATTATTGTATCTTACATTAACTATATAACTGGTCCAGCTCCTATATTTTAGCTCATGTGCTAAAGGTTTTTATCAGAAAAAACTAAAAAGTATATCTAGGAAACACTGGATATTTTCATAGCATTAAAACGTATAATACTGGAGCAAAATTATGTATTTGTGTTTACTGACACACACACACACACACACACACACACATATATATATATATATATATATATATATATATATATATCACAAAAAAAGGCTTAGCAGATTTGTATTTATTTATTTATTCATTTATATTTTAGTAACTGGGTAAGCGTACTGGTCTTTAGACACTTTTCAACTGAGATGCAGACCACTCAACAAAGACATAACAGATAACAATCAGTTATAGAGTAAGGGGACAATGGAATGTAAAAATGAAAGTGATAGAATGCAATAAGAAAATCCAACAGGTAAAATGCAAAATTCAGCAAACAAAATATAAAATGTAGTTTTACACCATCAAGTTTGTATAAAAAGTACAAAAAGAAAAGGAAACGTGTAAAATATACAGTGCAGTTTACATCATAAAATATATACGGTAAAGTAAAAAAAATTTATTTACATAAGATTTCGACAGACTGTTAAATGAGTTATCCATTTTTTCTAGTGAGCCTTCGGCATAGTTCACCCCTAACAATAATACGGTTATCTTAGATGGCAGGTACTAATAGAATTAAAGTTATGGCCATGGGTACACTTGTAGGCTATACAAATATGGTCTTGAAAGAAGCTCAGTTGTTGGATAATTTTGATGCTCATAAGTTTTTTTGCTGTCAAACAGATAATGTTTTATTAATAATTTGTCTGTGTAGGAAACAAGATACAGTAAACAGTCTTCTTTATTTAGGAAGTAATTGTCTGTATTTTAATTATTGTAATACACTGCTAGAAGAGTTTACTACGGTGATTAGAAAGACCTTGGAAATAGAATGCATTACATCTATAGTAGAAATATAAATTTAGCAGGAAATGATGTGATTTCCACTTCTATGGGGCATAAACAAAAGTATATTTTACATTACTCTAGTATTATGAGGCATGATAAGAAAGTAATTTGTCATAATTGGGGTACATTATGATCTAATATCAAGTTTAAATAGCTATTTCTTAGGGTTAAGCTTTTACTTTCAGGCACTCAAGAAATGCAAAAGAAATTTTTGAATTGATCGGGACCCGACTTTTTAAAATGCAGGTACATCTTCTTGCATATATAACAATATGTATACATATTTCCATAAAACTGTTTACTTTTTGCACCTAGAAAAAAATGATAAATATTTTCTATACAAACTAAAAGATTGATAGGCTGTAGTGCACGATGTTTAAAATATGCAGTGTCTTGTGTTTGTAGCTGCTTTTATGCAGGAAAGACAGAATGAATGCTTTTTATTTGTATGATAGACCATCTGTAAGAATCACAGGTGTTTAGTATAAAACCTGTGCTCACCATGATGCTGAAGAAGTTAAATTCCCAGCTTTACAAGTACTAATGAAGAGCATACTGGGGTTGGCTTAGGAATGAGTTGTTGCTATGCATGACAAAGTGACAAAATAGGCTAAACATTGCAGTGGAATTTGGTTGAAATGATGAAAGTGTCACTCAATCCTTTGTTACTAAAAACCTCCAAGTTAATGGTAATGTTTGAATTTTATGTTATTTTGGTTAACTTAGTTAATTAGGCATGATCATGTGTCTAATTCATATAATAATGATATTTAAAGTTGGTGTTATTTCAGTGAATTTTAGACCGTGAAGAAGAGGGTGGTTTACAGATTGTCCAAAAGCCGGCTGTTCCATAAAAAAAGGCTTTTCAAATTGTACTTAATATGTGGTGGTTATATATTTATATGATAGTTTTAATTAGTAAATGTGTGATTTTACTCTAAGTCAGTGTTCATATGGCTTTGCGTTACAGCTTTGTATTTGAACTGGGAATGGGGGTTGGCACAATGTTTAAGGTGTTTACCACACAACTGCCAAGATGCAGGGTTATCACCTTTGAAGGAAAATTAGCTAGGCTTAAAATGGTCTGCAAGGGCAGTTAGCCTAGTGCTTACCTATGAATTGTATTTCTGCTTTATTGCTGTGGAGCTGTATATCTTTTTCTGTACTGCATTGTACATTAATATTTTTGGACAGCAATGGTAAAATAGTTCAGGAAGCAGAGGAACATCGAAGGCATGCTAAAATATCATGTAAAATATTAAGAAATGGTAAAGTTATGTGCACGTTTAATTTACTAGTCTACATAAACTTGCTTTTCATTATTCTGAGGTAAATCTTTGCTCTGAATAGATACCTGTTACTACAATATTCTTAAAATTATTACTCCTCTTTTTCACCTTACAGTCTACGAGTTCACACCTCAAGAGCTATGGAACTGGTATTGTCCAATTTTCTACAAAAATGTCCTTTTACAAAAAGACTCTGAAACAAAATGTTTAGACAGAAGTGCACAGACAGTTACATAGTTTGTAAGTTTGAGACTTATAGAAGAAGAAATTATTAAGAAATGTTGACGTTACTTGTGGGTGAGACATTGATAGACTAGTTAGCACTTCTGTCTCACAATGTGTGGTTTTCAAATTATATTCATGCTGGGGGTGTCTTTTGTGTGAGATTTGTACATGTTTTCTCTGTTCATTTAGGTTTTCACTGGGTGTTTTGGTTTCTTTCCAAAGAAGTGCCTTAGATGAATTGGTGACGTATTTAATTGTCTATAGGTGTGTATGTTGTATGTATGTGTGTGTGTATATCTGAGTTTGTGTCCAGAAGTGGGTCAGAGCCCTATTCTAAATGAGTTCTATGCCTTGCACCCATTGAGTGCTGGGGTAGCCTCCAGGTCTCCCCACAAACCCTGCATTGAATTAAGTAGGTAATCAGAAAATGAATGAAAAAAGAAATTATGTACTGAGCCTTCAGCTATGCATTAAGCATTTTTTGCATGCTACAATTGTACTTCATTGTCATCTCTTAGCCTTGAAGCTTCACTTGAGAGTGACCCCTTATTTTATGTCCTGCTTTATTTTCACAGAAACTTTATGGTGGGTCTATATTATATTAGCAAAAATCTTGTTAAGTGAATACGAAAACATCAACACATATTGCACAAACCACGAATATGCCGAACGCACTAAACCGTGAAATTCAAAAAGTCAAATCCCCATAGTTGGCCAACTCCACCTCCCACTACATACTGCCTACCCAGACAAAATAAATAAACCACATGCATACACTAACCAAAACCCTACTTCTAACCCTAAAGTAAAGCAGCAAAACCCTACTTCTAACCCTACACTAAACCTTACATACATTACTATCTATGCACTTACCTTAACCTGCACCCTAACCCTAAGGTCCGTAACTATCGCACACTTACCCTACAGAGATATACCAAAACAAAATAAATAATCCACACACATACATTTAACAAAACCCTAATTCTAACCCTACACTAAACCTTACATACATTACCTATCTATGCACTTACCTTAGCCCGCACCCTAACCCTAAGGTCCGTAACTATCGCACACTTACCTTACGATGCTATACCGCAAATAGGCCAACCATGACACTTCGACATTTTGAATTTTGCGGTTTTGGACATTTGGCATTTCTGTGGTTCGTGCAATACATGTCGCTCTTTTCGTATTCACGTAAAAGGACTTTCGAGCATCTAAATGGAACCCCTTTATGGTGAGTAGTCCATATGGTTAACATCTGAAACTTCTCTGATCATAATACTCTTTCTGATAGTTATTTTTCTAGATATCTTTTTTCATTCTCTATGTAAGTCCTGCAAGCCACTAAATGACAAAATAGCACAAACAAGACTGAGTATACAGACAAGGCAGTGCTGCCATGATATCTGCATGCATATATTAGCAGTGTCATTGGACTAACAGGTGTAAACCTGCCTTTATGTTTTTACTCCCAGGTACATAGATTAATTTTCTTATATGGACACTGAAGTGTATCATAAGAGGTGTGTTGTACTCCAGAGGCTGGATTGGATTGAAAGAGATCCCAAGGCACAAATGCAATGTAGGGGTAATTCACTGTTATCTTATTTGCATATCAGCAATACTTATGTATTAAAAAAAAAAAAAAAAAATATATATATATATATATATATATACACACACACACACACACACACACACACACACACACACACACACACACACACAACTTTTAATTTTAAAAGAAACTTGTTTTAACTCCTAAAGTTTACTCCATAACTAAAACTTAATACACACTTCAGCAATTTTTATACATCATCTATCTTATTATAGGAAAATATAAATGCACCTGTATTTATCACTATAAAAAGCAAATAAATCTAATCATAATTGTATCAGTCTTAACCAAATGTCATTTGTTATCCTTTTTGTTGTCATCCTACAAAATCACACTATTTGCTTTGTCAAATGTACCTTTTTAAGGTGTTTAGCAACTAACATGTCAAACAGATGCACTACTGCAGCTGTCGGACACTAAAGTAATGTCTTTGGGCTTTTCCCGGTTAGGGGTCGCCACAGCAGAACTCCAGTCTGCTAATGATTGGCAGTGGATTTTTATGGTGTTGAGGTGCCAGCTCAACACCCAACCTTCAAGGAAGGCACACCCATTCATGCACGCACCTACCTGCATGTCTTTAACGTCACTCGACTACGGGAAGGATATGCAGACTGCACACAGAAGGTGCTCCAGATAAGAATTGAACAGGAGAACCTCTTGCTGTGAGGCGACAATGCTAACTTCAAATCTGACCACAGATCAGTCACCTTTGAACTGGCACTAACACCAGAACTCACAAAGGGTGAAACCAGACTAAATAATGTCACCAAGGCAAACTATACCCTCCTAGGTGAAGGAATAAATGCATTCCAAGCCCCATCCCCAGCTGGAAGTGGTAACTACACTGAAGTTTACACTGAAGCCCTGTACAATCACTTGCGTAAGTGTATAGACTTGGCTGTATCAGAACGAATGAAAGCCAGAGCCCCAAGTAAATCAAACCACCGTGATGGACATCCAGCATCAACAGACTTCACATTAAATGCAAAAAGTTGATGTCCAAGAAAAGAAAGGCAAGGCCCCAACAATGGAAAAGCACCCTCCTCAGCCTCAACAGGCAAATAAGACAACTTGTCAAATCCTCTAAGGGCTTCTTTGACAAAAACTTAGCAAGCACAGCCAAGGATAACTATAAGGTCTTTTACAGCTACATACGTAGCCTAAAAGGTGGGGACCAATGCGTGTGCAGAACTAGTGGCCAATGGTATCACACACACTGACCGCACAGAGAAAGCAAACCTGCTAGCGGATAGGTTTGGTGAAAATTTCACTCCCTTATAACATCCAAACATATCACAAACCTTCCTCTAAACTGCCCCCCCCCACATATCTGAGGAGCAGGTCATTAAAGCCTTGTCCAAGGCAAAAATCACAGACTCTATGGGACCAGATGACATCCCAGGCTGTCTTCTAAACAGGCTAAAACATGAACTAGTATTGCCATTAAGTACCCTTTTCAATCATAGCCTAACCACAGGCTTTGTTCCTGTGGAATGGAGAACAGCAACTGTTATTCCTCTCCACAAAGATGGTCTAGCAACAGACCTGAGGTATTACAGACCCATAAGCCTGACCATCCTCATCTGTAAGGCCATGGAACGTATCATTATGGACCTCATAAATAAAGATATAGGTGATGTCTAAACCTTGGATCCAACCCAATTCAGATTCATCAAGGAGAGATCCTGTCTGTTAAATCTGGTGGATTTCTTTGAAAATGAGACCAGGGCCATTGACGAGGGCACATCTGTATACACAGCATACCTCAACTTGCAAAAGACTTTTGACACAATCCCACACTTAGGCATTGCTGATAACATAATTCTCAACCTGAAATCATAAAAAGCCTGGACAAAGGCACATGAAAAAATAGGTAAAAATATGTACGCATACATAATTAGGTAACCCCACCCACTCTGGTGGAATTGTGAGATACCAACTATTAAACGCAAATTGAAGAACAGACAAAATATTACACAAAATAAACAGAACAAGAGTGTTTTATTTAAATTAATATTTGAACTTGTATCAAACTTTGAACTTGTGCAAACTGCAAAACTAAAATACAATTTCCTTTTATAAAAATAAAATTAACTGCTTCGGCCTTCTACAGCCAGAAAATAAATGAGCTGGATTTAAACAGAGGAAATCAGCAGATAGGTAGATTTACAGACTGAGAGCTTTTTGGCAAATGCAGTCAGTTCTTTCAGAGCAGAGAAGTGTAGCTATTAATTGAATTTAAATAACTGTAATAATATGGATTTACCTAACACTAGGAATACATTCAATATAATTTCTACAAAGATCATGGGATCATAGGATTATAGGAAGTTACTAGGCTATTGGCCCTGAGGCCCTTATAAGCCTAGCCAAGAGTACCATGTTTAGAGAAGTCAGTACCCAAAGCCCCTGTCCAGCAGGGATCATTATTATGAAACAATATTTTCTATGGAAAATAATTAAGCAATCTGTTGCAGAACTATCCATACAAAACATGCCTGTGAAACACTTACATTTAAGTTCCTGAACTAACATTGCCTTTAGCTGATTTTTTAAAAATGATCCTCTACAAATAAAGTGCCTGTTGCCCTTGAAGAATAAATTGCCTATGTTATATTAAAAAAATGATAAGCTAGTAATATTGCAATAAGGAATGGATGGCAAACTGATAACAGGTTCATAGTTACTAGGTATCTCCACCAAAGAGGACTGCAGCATCCACCCCGTTTAAAAGTACAATGCAGTACAACATCAGCAATCCATCTACATACTGTGGGAGTAGAAACCACAGTCTCCTGCATCAAAAGCAAATATGCTACCTGTTGTGCTGCTAACAACACAAACAGACTTGGCATAAGCAGCACTAAACTTCTCTCCCCCTGAAGAATTACGTAGCACAAGAAATCTGGAAAAAGCCAAAATTTATTGGCTAAGGACAAAGGCCCAAAACCAGGGACACATTTTAAACATTGCTTGTATAATCTTAGAAAGTTGCTAGAATAAAATGTTTTGTGTCACTATGCATTTCCTGAAAGATAGGAAGACTGAAACTTAGATGGCTATCATTATTTAATGAATTCAGTTCTCACTGGTTTACCGGAAAACCCACAAGTTTTAAGAGGAACAGACCAAAAGTATGAACCAAACATGCCAGACATTCTGTGAAACTTTGGCAGTTGAGAACTATGGACTGAATTCCTTGAATCACAAGTGGTGGTGGTATGGGTAGAGAATCTAGGCTCTTGCTTCTTGTACAAGAACATCAATGTCTTGTCTCTCCACTTATCTGTGTTAAGCAGTGGTCCCAAAACTAGCCAAATAAATGCAGCGAACAGTCTCTAACAGCACATGAGACCAGTATGGTTCCAAAACTAGAGAGCAATACAGCACACACACTTGGAAATGCAGCGAGAAAAAGACTGGTGCCAAGAATTAAGCGAACAGTCCAAACCCCCTGTCTCTAGCTCACAGTCTTTTCTTGCACCTTACCTGGAGGAGCCAGTGCGCACTGCCTGAGAAGACTTGAACCTGCCTGAGAAGACTTAAACCCGTGGAGCGTTAAAGTTAAAAATTAAGTAGTAATGAATGGCTCTGCTTGCACTGAAGTCATCATGTCCTGATGTCAGGAACACATTCGTCAAAAAAAAAAAAAAAAAAAACTTAACCCCCCCCCTCCTGGAAATATTGAAATTAAAGGGGCCACTCAGGAATTCGTGGCATGCCAATACTTTGCCCTCAAAACTGGCATTTACCGAGGAATTCGGTACATTTGAGAAGTATGACCAATAAACTTAGCAAGTTGAATGCAAACCCCTTTGTTGTAAGATTGGTTGTGAAATGGCTCACAAGCTGGGCACACGCAATCAAAGTGGGTGACTCCACATCAACCAGCAGAACTATCACCAGCGAGATGCCACAGGGGTCAGTGCTGGGCCCACTACTGTTTGGTATATACTTATCAGAAGTTCACGTCAAAGCTAAAGGATTGTGTCTGACCGAGTCTGTGGATGACTGCAAACTGAGTATCATTACTGAATCCCTAAATTATGTCAGTATACTCCAGGAGGGTCTTACGCAGATGAATGACAGATGTCTTAGTCACAGTCTCAAAGTGAATGCAAAGCTATGCATCATAATTCCCTTCGGCAAAAACAATGTCCCTTCACACTATCAGATCAACAACAATACCCTAAGTACCCATGAAGTGGTAAGGGATCTGGGATCACAAGTTGACTAGACCTTAACTTCGACCACCATTACTGTAGTAAGGAAGGCTTTCTATACAGCACATGTGATTAGTAAAGGCATCGTTTTGAGAGCTAAGGAGATTATAACCCCTGTATACTCGGCACTAATCCGGCCCATAATTGAGTGCATAATGCCCTGTTTGGCATTTACCATTAAAAGCACCTGCAGAAATTGGAGAAACCTCAGAGGTTTCTAACAAAGAAGATCAAGGACTCCAGCACATGCCTTACACAGACTGAATAAAGTCCCTGTCACTATATTCTGTATCACATAGACTTCTTAGGGGAGACTTATGCCTGGCTTACACAGCAGTCTCAGATCCAAACCTAATGAACTTGCTGGATATCTGTAAATCAAATGGGACTAGAGCTACTTGTTCCAGGGGCATAAATATGGCCTGAGTCTTAAACAGGACATGCTGGAGGGAAAGATTTGTCTCCCAGTGAGTGCTGCATCTTTGGAATAGGCTTCCAATTCATGTGAAACAGAGCACCTCCATGACACTGTTCAGGTGGAACTTGGACGAGTGGATGGGGCACCCTAAATTCTTACTGGGGATAGCTCCCACAACCCCCCTGGATGTAGACAGTCATTACTAAATGCAGTCCTGTGTATTGACTAGCATATCCATGGTATTACATTGGGATGAAACAGCTAGGCTTGAAATGACTTCCAGGTTGACAGCCTCTTTAACTCCTTTAATCCTGTGAAATAGATAACATAATATTTTGAATACAAGTCTCGTTCACAACTGTGAATCTGCACTCAGAAAACATATGAATGGACCCTAAGATTGAGGCTTGCTGTCTCAGCTGGAATCTGTAGAATCTGTGGTGACACTCAGATAAGATCATCTAAAAAATACAGTGCATAACAAATGATTCTGAGTACTGAGACAGCCTGGAAGTTTCAATTAGGACTGTATTTCTGTTATTTGTTATACTTCTGTCATTGCTATTACTAACAAGAATGAAAGACTTCCTAATTCTCACAAAAATATGCAAGTGATCTGTAAAAAGGCAGTCTTTGGAGAAATATTTAGTAGCTGTGAATCAGTGCACATTTGTCACATGCACTTCCTGGATCCCAAATAGTTTAATCCAAGACCGATTGAACATTACCCCTTTTTTCATTATATTCATACAAATGCATGCCTGTGAAATTAAGTCACTTAGAAATCTAAACTGGTATAACAGTTTATGTGACAGAGCAATGCTCTCTATGATGAATGGGCTTTTTCTGCTTTTGACATACAACTCTGTGGACCATATTATCATCATTAAAGTACAGTCCATAGGTATGTTAAAATATACGGCCTATACATGTAGTTTCATTCAGTTGAGTTGCTATCATACCTCTAAACTGTCCAGATTTTCACAGGCTGTCCAGATTTTTGCATCATATTTTTAGTCTGTTCCTTATAAAATTTGGGGTTTTCTGGCGAATCATTACAGACTGAAATCACTAAATAATGACAGATGTTTGAGTTTCAGACTTAGTATCCTTCAATAAATACATGCTAATGCAAAATATATTATTCCAGCAACTTTCTAAGATTATGAGAGCAATATTTAAAGTCTGTCCCTATTTTTGAGCCTTTGTCCCTCCTTTATTTTGTTTTGCCCATATTTCTTCTAAGAGGTCGAGAGGTATGGTTACCATTTACTTCTTGATACTTGGGTTTGATGCAGAAGCCTTTGACAAAAGTACTTTCAGATGCTCAGTTATCACTTCTTCCTTTACATTGTGATTCAGGGTAAGAATAAACCTGTGCTATGAAAGGACATGGGAGGGGGCAACAGCACAAGTTGTAGAATATTTATTCTGTGGATCACAGCCATGTGTTTCAGGGATGCCTTGCAAGCAGCTTATTTACAATTCATAGTGGCTACTTATGCAGCTACTTGACAGGATTATGTGGAAGGACTTCTGCCAGCAATGAGTAGAAACATATACAATTCCAATGTTCAGGTATTTATCTGTTTCCCTTATTTTATAGCTATACTGTCCTTAAGACGAGCAGTAAAAATAAAATAAAGATCTGTAATTTGCAGAAAGCTTGTAAAGGAATAAAAAAAACATACTGCACACTATTCTTGGCCAGCAAAAGTAATAAATGTTAGAGTTTTTAAACTATTCTAATGGCTGTGATTCTGTTTTCCTTTTCATCCTATTAAATAACTTAAAGATGAGTGTGTGTGTGTGTGTGTGTGTGTGTGTGTGTGTGTGTGTGTGTGTGTGTGTGTGTGTGTGTGTGTGTGTGTGTGTGTGTGTATATGTGTGTGTGTGTGTGTATGTGTGTGTGTGTGTGTGTGTGTGTGTGTGTGTGTGTGTGTGTGTGTGTGTGTGGGTGTGTGTGTGTGTGTGTGTGTGTGTGTGTGTGTGTGTGTGTGTGTGTGTGTGTGTGTGTGTGTGTGTGTGGGGGGGGGGGGAGGTTATGAATTGCTTTTTGAATAAAACTACTTTACTCTTCAGAGAAACGTCATTCCTAATCATTAGAAAATACACTACAGGAAGTCATACCTCTCAAGTGTACCTCATTACGAGGAACGTACCTCATTTGGGGTCTTAAAAAGTTCATGTTCCTCCAAGTTCCTCGAATGTTCCACATTGAAAGACTGTCACACATTCAGTGTTAGGAATTTTTGCTTAGTGAAATCCATTGTAAATAGAAATGAATCATATTATTTAATTAACATATCTTCTTTATAAGTAAAACTAGCATATTTTAACCATCCTATGACCTTCCTAGTTGAAGTTGTTAGTAAGCCATTAGTATGTGTTCCACATTTTGCCCATTTGTTCCACATTATGAGGGCTAGTGTTCCTCATTTTTGAGATCAAAGGTTGAGAGCTATGCAGGAAGTGACAGAGAAAATGGCAGATGGAACTGGTGATACTGGAAGCACTATGATTTGAAATTAAGATACCTTACACATCACAAAATGTTTTTCACATAACAGTTCAGTAGCATTGCACAGAGGGAAGACAAACAACTTTGTTCTGCTTAACTTAGGGAACCACTTTTTAAATTTTTGTACACATTGCAGAAAGAGAAGCCGCGGTGGTGCAGCGGTAGCATTGTCGTGTCACAGCAAGAGGTTCTCCTGTTCGATTCTTGGCTGGGCCACCTACTGTGTGGAGTCTGCATGCCCTCCCCACAGTCGAGTGACGTTCAAAAGACATGTGTGAATGGGCGTGCCTTTGTTGAAGGTTGGGCTTCAGGCTGGCACCTCAGCACCATAAAAATCAACTGCCAAGCATTAGTGGACCAGAGTTCTGCTGTGGCAACCCCTAACTGGGAAATGCTGAAAGAAAAACAACACATCGCAAAAAGAGATTGGGGGAGGGGACAGGGATGCAACTGTTCTTTAGTGCTGAAAATAATTTATTTTGAATGTCTCTTTTACGTTAAAAGTAATTTGGTTTGCATGTCTCTAACACTGAAAATAAGTCAACTTGCATTCCCTGCATTCCTTTCCACAAACTTCTTGTCCTCTAAAATGTCCAGGGAGTGGGCATAATGACATAATGAAAGGTAACGGTAAACAAGACTTGGTATATAATAACTTTCCGTATCACAGCCACTTTAAAGCAGTCCTTTCAAAAACAACTGAGGAATGAAGTCAAAGAAATTATATAGTGTCACAAATTGGACACTGAAAACAAATCAAGTTTCCTTGAAATGACAAGCAGCGGATGCAAGAAACACACACACACACACACACACACACACACACACACACACACACACACACACACACACACACACACACACACACACACACACACACACACACACATCTATTTCCTCTGTTTTTGCAGTGCTAACTGATCTCTTTAATTCTGGAGACTTTTCTTCACACAGAAAAGGTTGATCATCTCATTCACTGTGGCAGCAGCTTCTCTACTTGTACAAAGATTGAGTCAGGTGACACATTCACCGCCCACACCTAGAGTTGTCACTCCATACTCACCTATAAGAGGTCAAGATGCTACTGACAGCCTCAGTGTCAGGTTTCCATATGGTGGCCTGTTGACCTTGAGCCAGACATACTGGCAATCCTGGTGCCATTTCCTGCTGGCTTAGCCTATACCGTGACACATCTGCAGCTGTCTGTTGCATAGAAATCATTCCTTATATACACCCACACAAACATGCACAGACAAGCATAGACACACGCACTCTCAAAATACATACATTCTGTGATGGTGTGAACACCTTCTGAATACACTACATGACTTGTGTGAACATCAGAACTACGTACACATGGTAGCTCCCTGACCACAACTGTCCTGCAGCATAGACTATAGTAACACAGTAAGCAAGGATTAGCTTGCTTTGGGTTCAGAGAAAGTACAAAGTAACAGACTGCACTTGTGAATCTCAAGAAATAGCAGGCTCAGATGTTAATATGCATAAGTGAAATTCCAGTGATTCCTGAAGGGAAGAGAAAGTCTCTATTTTTTGATGGGAGAAATGGCTCCATTTGATGATACTGACTGCCTGAAGATTCTATGTGAAATAACTTTAAACACCATCACTGCAAAACTAAATAGAATCAGACACAAATAAAGTCACTTACTTTTGTGAAAATAATGAAACACCAAAAGGAATGCTTAAGAAACAAGAACACTTGTGTTTTTCTGGGATATCTATGGCATTCTTCTCCATAATTTTATGAGTTTCAGATTATTTAAAAGTATACTTGGTCACAGTGTCTCTCCCTGAAGGCAGATGCCAGAAACTTACTCTTATAGCAGAGAAATAAGTTATTATACGCTTACTATTTAAAACAAACTTTGTTCAAAAGGGTAGTTTCTGAACAAAAGCATTCAATAAATTACCCAACAGAATAAATGCACACAAATGTACAACCAATTACACAAAAAGTCATATATTTATTATTTGTATGCAGATTGTGGCACAGAACGACCTCTCTGTAGGAACTAGCAGTATGGAGGTATCTTATTTCTGTCTTAAAGAATTAGTTACATACTGGTCCTGATATCAAAGAAATCTGCCGGTGATCAAGCAATTTATTTAAAACAGAAGATTATACAACAACCCCCCCATTAATATTCCAAAACGTGCACACTGATTGGTCAGCGTGCATGTTGTAAATCAGAGTTATAATAATGGAAAAAGGTCCGGTCGCCCGGACTTTTTCCATTAGTATAACTCTTTTTTTATAGCAACGGAGAACGCAAGATCTCCGTTGCTTTTTACACACTGTCTCGCTATGTTAAATGAGTTTAACATAGTGAGACAGCTTTAAAAAAAGTAACGGAGATCTTCCTGTCTCCGTTGCTTTTTTTAAAGGTGCTGTTCCGACACACATACACACAACACAAACACACCAAACAAACAGCAATCCATACAAATACACCTAAAATCCTACATCTAACCCTACACTAAACTGTACACACACCACTAGCTATCTGCTTACCTTAACCCAAACCCTAACCCTAAGGTCCGTCACTATCGCACACTCACCTCACCCGTGCCCTAACCCTAACTCACCTACCCTGCGTCCTAACCCTCACGTCTACACAATCACAAACTTACCTGATCCCGACTCGTAACTTTCCACCACAGTGCTGAACATAGTGAAGCAACAGGAACGGCCAACCGAATTCCTTCCCTGGGAAGAAATTCGGTGTTCTGCAGCTTCACTATTTTCAACGTTCACTGAATAGGGGTCGATATTAGAACATTTGAAGTTGTGAAACTTCAATGTTCTAATATAGACCCTATATATATATATATATATATATATATATATATATATATATATATATATATATATATATATAGGTATAAACTTGGAAGACATAAAGCCCATATATCTAAAACCAATTTTTTTGAAAAAATTGTATTAAACCTGGAATTAATGAGCACAGTGATTTGTTAAAAAGAACCAGAGTTAGTATTTATGTTCTATCTAATGCCAAACCTAGATGTTTTAGACTGAGATTATTCCGCTATACTGATGCTGATACATTCAGTGTGCTAACTACTCTAGGAAGAGTCTATAAACTTAAGAACACCAGCAGCATAACAAACTTGGAACTTTAATAACAAAACAAAAACTTGGAAACAGGAAGTAAAACCAGCTTTTAAAGGAAACTCATAAATACACCCACAAAATCACCCTTTCGGGTGATAGGAACCACTAAAGCCCAGGGAAATCCTAAACAGGCAGTGAGTACAGAAAGAATAACAGTATTTACACTATTTACGACTTGGAAGCTCTCATTTTAAGTTTACTGGTGATAGAAATGCAATCATTAATCCCTGGCAAATGTGTAGCATCTAATCTAAGTTGCCACAATATTTCATAATGGTTTTACTTCCTGTTTCATAGTTCTGATGATGTCTTTATATAAGATGAAAACGCTAAACCATGATTGTTTTATTTCCAAGTTTTTGTTTTGTATTAAAGTTCCGAGTTTGTTAGGCTGCTGGTATTGGTTCTTTTGTTTTGGATTAGTGTTTACATCAGTACCAGGTTTCCTGCTTATTTTAAGAGTCTATAAAGTTAGTTATACTTGGTCAGTTACTGACATTACAGTCTAGAAATAGTGTATTGATGCATACTGAGAACATTAAAAACTTGACAGCCACAGACATCTTGTCCACAATTACAAAATATGTCTTGAAACTTTTGCCTAGATTAACTTGTAAAAAGATTATTTTGTACAATTCTAGAAGACTAGCATTCAGGGAAAGAAATGGTTGTGTAGTGTGGGAGTCTACAGTTAAAGTTCATCCACAAGGTTGTTCTGTAATACTGTGAATGCTGCATTGAGCTCATTCTGGAATGTCTGTAATGAAAATGTTGTGCATTTCAATGTGCATGGTCAATGGCATCTTACCGTTTCTGTCAGTCATCTCTGGCAAACTGTAATACCTCCAGTCACATTTCTGTGCAAAAAATGCCAGTCACACAACCTCACTGGCAGGATGCCAGCTAAAAACACCCGTAGATGAAAATTCAGTATATATTAGGAAAGAAAAATATTACACTTTGGACTGCTTAATTGAACCATGCTTTATAGCCATCCACATGACAAAGTGTTAACCCATAACATGGTTGCATGTTTGGGAAATATAGAAGTCAGTGACATTGTAACAGCAGACATTTCAGTTGTACTGTGTACATGGCAAAGTGAAGATCATTAGTGCCCTTCCAGTCACATTTTGCCAGCTGAGTTACTGTGCACTCTGCCACTACTGATAATGTCTTTCAACAATCCTGCATCATGGCTGCTGTCACACTTTTTGATACTTTCTGATAATCATGGTAGCAGATTGCTTTGGAACATGTGGCATGTTTTAATGTAGTGGTATAAGATGAAAAGAAGCAGGAAATACCTGCTGTTCTAGAACTTACAGTAGAAAGCACAGTTTAATATTACATTGAAGACAATATAACATTTTCTGCACGTGATTAACTGGGAGTAGTGAGTAAAAAGTGAAAGTGTGGTCATCTTTAAGTTAAACTGCTATGTAGCATCAGATCAGCCCACTTACATTGACAGTTTGAGCTAAATTTCCACAGTTTCATTACGCTGTAGTATCTGACAGGAGGCCTTCTCTTTTTACAGACGTGAGGAGAGATTAATATTCTTCACAGTTAACCTGATTCATATCCAAAACAATGACCTAACTTTATAATGGATCATAACAACACATAGATGTCAAGCTGTGCTATGAGGAATGACAACAGAACAGTCCTTCTTCCCCAGCAGACAAAACTACTGGATTATCCATTTGCCAATAATATTTATGTATGTATGTATGTATTTACTTATTTCCATTAATTTATTGAGAAAATCTGACTGGATTAATTGAAACTCTCTTTTACCTGAAGCCCAAGAAGGCAAAGCTCTAACAGATTTTTTTGTATATCCATTGTTAGGTTAATAGTATTACATATATTCTCTTAAAAAAAAAAAAAAAAGAGAAAGACAAAATGCAATGGAAGTATCATTAAGATACATATTCAAAATACACATTTCAGATGCAACAAAGCGGAAAAAACTGAACAGCAAAATGATAATAATTCTAAAACTGAGGTAAACCAGATAACAGGAGAATGAATGTACTATTTTTTTTTTACAAATGTAGTAGTAAAAAAAAGACTAGAGAAAGAAGCAGAGGTCATATGTTGCCTTTGGTGACTCAGACACTTAATACATGCATTCATTTATTTGTACCTGCAATTGTGAATATTTTTATTCTTTATTACTTTTTATTTTTGGTTAATGTGCATTTCATTTGAAAGAGAATAAGATGCCTGAAATAAGCCATGTCTTCACTCACTCTGCATTCATAAAGACAATTCATCTCTTAGATTTGAAGTAAACCCTAACCACACCCCTAGGCATACCATAGACTCAACTGTTAGGCTTAAAGTTAATTGTACACTAAGAATTAAGGTCATATTTTGAACTAGGTAATTCATACATACTGTATTTAATGTTACCAATAAAACTGTAAAAGTCATGTTAGATGGAGGATATAAATTAAGGTAGGAGATTGCAATCGTCCTCAGTATTTGAGACTCACTATATATAGCTGCACACTTTTAGGGATTATTTTCAACAATGGAGGTCCAAATTCCATGTTCGCCAAGGAACTTCATTTATTTATTTATTTTGCAGTATCTTTGCTAGGATGGTCCATTGGGCCATGAGGAGCCCGTTTTCAATGGCGTCCTGAGGAGAAAAGCTCCAAAAATACAAATGATACAAGTTACAAGATTGCAAAAATATAAGAATTACAAAATATGAGAGAATTTAAAAATGCAAAATTACAAAGTTGAAAAAGTTGGCATTTGGAGGAGCAAACATTAATACAATATAGTAAAATATTCTTTACATCAAAATTAGGCTTTTGTAAAATATTTAGTTCCTGCAGTTTATTACTGAGAGTAGTAAGAGTATGGGGGGCTATATACAGGTGTATTAGCTAAAAGGAACTAACTGTAGTCAAGGAAACTATGTAGGATGGGATCAAGAGCATTCCCATTGTAAAGTTAGCTGTATATGAAGTAGAGTTTTGAATGCAGAGAGACTGTCAGTGGTACGGATGAGAGGTCAGAGAGAGTTTCAATGACGAGAGAGAGAATGATAGAAGGTGTTTGCCTGGTGGGCGGGTGGGTTTGTGTAGTTCAATTAGATTTTGGAAGTTAGATCTTAGGTGTCTATTAAGAAGATGCATTTGGAAGGTAGAGGCAAGGGACGGGCAGAGAGAGGGAGTGAAGATAAGTTTGTGTTCTTGGATAAGTTGAATATAGGTAAGATAATTAGGTAGCTCAAGCTAGTTGAGTTGATGTAGGGGAATACAGTGATGGGTAGTGGATCTGTGACCTGTTACAAATTTTGAAATTTTGTAGTAACAGAAGGATATTTTTGACTTGAGGGAAGATTGCAGATTAGTAAAGCTAGAGGCACCATATAAGAGGGAAGGGATTAAGGTAAGTGGTAGCGAGAACAAGCCTAGTGGAGGGAGAGATGTAACGGTTGTGGAGGTAGAGTTTCTTATGAGTTTATTTTGATATTTACTTGTAGATAATTTTCGAACTTTAACTGATCATCGATAACTCCTAGTAGTTTAGCAGTGGAGACAATTTTGAGAGGAATATTGTTTTGGCTGGTGATGAGTGAATTTTTATCTAGGGTAGTAGTTTTAGCAGGGGTGAATATCATAAGTTTGATCTTGGTTGCGTTGAGAGCCAAGGAGAAGGAAGAGCAAGTCAGCAAGGAAACAATCAGTGAGATGGATAGCAAGCCCAAAGGTAAGATAAACACAAGGGTGAAGCCCTGGTTTACTAAGTGAGGCAAAGGTTTTAATGTGTCAGTTTTTCCCAGTTGAAAAAAATGTATTATTCTAAATAAACATTACTGGTTTCACCAGGAGACCAATAGAAAACTTTATACCATTTTGGAGGTTCTTATTAAATTGTTTGTTAAGCCTACAGACGTTTGTGCCACCCTAAATGGAACTTATTTTATTTTTATCATTCTTTTTGTAGACATAGTATTTCTGCTATTGTAATTATTTTAACTTGCCAGGAGATTACATTCTAACATAGTCTCCCTCTAATTTCCAGATGCAAATGTCAGGCATGTAGACCCAGCAGAACTACTACTGTGTATGTTTATATATATGTATGAGTGTGAGTGTGTGTGTGTGTGTGTGTGTGTGTGTGTGTGTGTGTGTGTGTGTGTGTGTGTGTGTGTGTGTGTGAGGGCTAGGCCTCTGAAGACCCTTAAATTTAATTACTAAAACTACCTGTATGTAGGTCATTTTAAAGGTACAGGAATATCACCACAAATTATTGCAGTGGAGGGTCTTTATGTGATTTCAGAACTGCTAGCACTTACCTTGTCAGTCCTCAATAAGACATATATTAACCATTATTTTTGGAACAAGCACACTCACTACTAGGTGAAAAATAGACCCTGTGCAAGTTTAATATGAAACCTAATAGGCATTTAGTCATTTCTGATTGGCAGAACATAAGTTCGAAACAGCTGGGGAAGTTTTTGATATTGCTTTTTCAGCTGTATTATAGTCAAAAGAAGGTCTAGTAAGAGCAAATGGACACTGGTCATAAGAAGAAAGAATAGTGGGAGGTATTAACTTCCATGCATTCAACCAAATGGTGGACATTACTCCAAGTGGAGTTGTTTAAAGGTTAAGGTGTTTACTCATTAACACCTACAGCACTGACTGCATTGTTTACTGCTTCATACCTGCAATGCTAGTTGTGTGAGTTACACTGGTCCACTCACATCTACAGCTCATGAAGAGAATTCGACACACAGAGATACTATTTCAGTGCAGCCCAATCATGGTTCAGAGTTCGGTGCAGTATTATTTGCCATGATTAAACAGTTAGTTAAATGTGAGAAAATTATTTTTACCAAGCAAGTAAGGCAAAAGCTGCTTTACTTGTTCAGTTGAAATTATTTTCTCACATTTAAACTTTCTCTGTCACATTTGATATAACACCCACTGCCAAATGTTAATACAACATAACATATCTGTTTTGGGTCTATATTATATCATTGAACGCTTAAAAAGCGAAAGATGAATAATCAACCCCATGTAAGCGAAAGCTTACAATCTCAAAAGCTCAGAACAGTTCCAAAAAAAAAAAAAAAAAAAAAAAATTGAAAGAATACATAAAGTGGGGGGCTTTGCACCCACACCCCCACTTAAATATACCAACTCTGAGATAGAACTACAGTGCTGAAAACAGCAAAGTAACGGAAGCAGACAATCAAATTCTTGCTTAAAGGCTGCTTCGCTATTTTGCCTTTTCGTTGTTTTAAGTTCGACCAAGACGCATTCGATAGAATGCGTCTTCGGTCATCTAATATTAACCCATCTGTTTCTACTCTTTTGTGGCATTTCTGTGCTAACCAGGTTCCTCAATGCAGACCATGTTTGGTTGGAATTTATTTTCACAATACTTTCATTAGAAATTTTTGTCCCAGATTCTTTCTTCTTAAAGACATCCCTTTTAAGATTTTATCCTAAGGAAATCCCAAATTGCAAGATATTTGCAGCATTTCCTTCTTTCCTATGTATTTGGGTTATGTACCAGTTGAGACTCTGCAAACTCTTTTCCTATGGAGTATCAGTAATAGCTAAAAGAAAGAATTAGTCTAAAATGTCAAGAAACCTGATACCAGTGACTGACTCAGAGATTGAATCAAGGGCCCCTACTGTTAAGTTATTCTCATTTCTTACAAAAAAAAAAAAAAACAAATCAATGTAAGCAATGCATATAGCCAAAGAAGAAAGGACATACTGCACTGTGTTTAACAGATATCAAAGAACACGAACAGGAGAGTGCAACTGAAGCAAATCTACTGCTGCTTTGTCCAGTGATTATGAAAGTAAGCAAATATTCTAAGCACTGCCATTCTCAATGAACAGATAGACAAGCTTATGGAAAGGCATGGCTAAAATTGTCATCATCTGCGGAAAGAGTCTGCTTTGTGAGAAGAAAATGCTTAGCTCAAAAACCAAAGTACATTACCATGACAACTAGAACATTAATGACAAAAAGTGACTTCTGTGCTGCTGAGACACTAGTAGAGCATGGAACATAAAATGACTGTGTTACCACAGATGTCACTTAATTTAGCTAAAATAAGACTGAAATAGTTGTACTGTGTTACCACAGATGCCACTTAATTTAGCTAAAATAAGACTGAAATAGTTGTACTGTGTTACCACAGATGCCACTTAATTTAGCTAAACTCCATTTTCTTTACTTTTCTGTGTTGTGGTGCTCAACTAACATGTAGCAAGGCTACAATTATTTTGTTTAAAAAAAACTTTTTTTAATAAAACCATATAAATGTGCATGTACACTGTGACATACACACACACACACACACACACACACACACACACACACACACCTCATAAACAACATGATAAAACTGGAAAAGGATTGTTTACAAAAAGGATAACAGTTGAACAGCTGGATGAAGTTCATACTGGATTAAGAAATCATATCTAACAAAATTAGTCATGCTTGTTTGTAGTATCAAAACATTTTACACTTGTCAATAAGTTTGGAAGCAACAGTAAACTGCCTATGAACATTTAGAATATGATGAATTTAATTATCTTGTTATGAAGTCCATGCAGTTGTAGTTGTAATATAATGTTTAACTAGTGCTAAACTAATCCAAATTCATTTACAAGTTGATTCACCAGCTACATCCAGGTTCTTTAAATGTAGTTGATTCTTATCCAAAATGTAGCAAATAAGTGATATGGTCTTAGACTATGTATTTGTCATGGCTGAAAGAGGAATAACTAACAAGCAATACCAAAACATATACAAATTACAGACTAGACAGAAATGCTAAGTTTATAATTTCCATTTAGCCTTGGTAACAAGGTTAAACTAATTTAGATAGAATAGAATGAGAATGGTAGGAAGTCATAAATAGGGTAAAATAGTGTTTGGAAAATGAAATAGTTTTTGACAGCTTTTTCCATAAATTCTTCTAAATGGGGTTTAAATAAAATTTTGCAGAACAGTTGTCTCAAATGGATTAGTGGCTAAAAGAATACTGTGTTGTCAAATGACTGAAGAAATTATACATTTTAGAAATTAGATGACACTTAAAATAATTAAGAAAATAAGACCTCAGATTTTTAAAATGATATAAATTGAAAAGATTGACTAAAGCTGAATTAATTGTACATATCATGGGTGCTTATCTAAACAAAATAATAGGCAGTGAAATTAAGAATTAACTTTTGATTGTAGAATATGAACAACACTAACAGTTGTGTAATTTAACACAGTGTTGGGATTCTGCATAATTTTTGAAACAAATAAACATCTGGTCCAAAATTTAATTTTGAAAACACTATTTCAGTTTAGCAGAAAGTCAATAATTTTATATTTACTTGTTCTGTTGATACATCTAATGCATTCAATAAAGCTGACCAGACATTTTCTTTGAAATATTAAAAAGGAAACATATTTCAGAAATGGCAAAATTGGGCTATGTAGGACAGGAGCTTATTTAAGTTTGGAATTGATTTTAGAGAAGTTGATGTAAGTAAAAAATGTTTCTTGAAAATAAAGACTTGAACAATAAGTAAACTAAGGAGGTTGTTACTGCTATATTACTGCTAAGAGATATGCATTAAAATGCACATTAACTTATGAGATTTTCTTTAAATAATATAGATAAAGAAATCTGAGATATTCATTTTATTTAAGAGGTGTTAATTTTGCTTGTAAGATTAAAAAAAGATTTAAGGACCTAAAGAAATATTGCTAGGCAATGTTGGATTGTATACATATCTAATATTAAATAGTCTTAGAAATATTCAGTTTTGGAATGTCAACTTTGGATTGAAAATGTGTTCTGTCTAGCAATATAGTTTTAATATTTTGCCAGAATTTAGAAAAGATTATTTTGATCAATAGAGTTAAATCCTGTGAAAATATTATTCTGAAATATATAAATGTATTTACAAGTTTAATTGGGGAAAGTTTGAAATATATAATATATGAGTGTGTACTTAACATGTGATGCAAATAGAAGAGATTTGTCTAAATTCACATTATAATTGGTCGATTTTGAAAAGAATGCTTTGTGGCAGATAAGATTCCAATCAATAACAGAGATTATGTAAGAAATGAAAAATTATACAGTTTTGCAAAGTTGAAAGCAGCTTATGCAAAGCAGTTCCTTATAAAGATCAAATTATTAAAGAAAAAATGGATAACTGATGGCACCTGAATTAACTGGATTGGGTATTAAGATGTGACATTTATACAAATACATTTTAAGAATGATCATACAATCATTATGACTTTAATTGGAAAATATTTATTTAATATTTTAAACAAGACTTTTGATCAGCCCTATTAAATGCATTAGTGGCATCAGCAAAACAAGTAACTAAATAATTATTTGCTTTCTGCCAAACTGAAATAGTGCTTTCAAAGTTACGTTTTGGACCGGATGTTTGTGAGTTGATTAAATCCTAACTAAAGAGGAGAAATGCTCTTTTGGATAACCAGTTTAACTTGTGAGTTAACATTGCAGCAAATGTTGATATTGTAATTAATGTCAGCACCGTGTTTCCAAGTCTAGGAGTCAGACAAATTTACATTTGGCCTAGGGAGGAACCATGTCCTTGAATCATAAAATGTTTGTAATACCTCAGTTTTGTATATGATGACAGACTTTCAGTAAAAAATTGGATATTCTGAATGAAACAGCCTATGACCTAATGATAGAAAACCTTCCTGCCCCTGAGCTATAGGAGCCCTGAGGTGATTTATGACAGTATGATGTTCATATAAGGTTATATTTTATTTAGATTATTTTGATTATTGGCAGAAATAGATTAGAAGTCAGTAATCTGGAGCGTTTCTCCCCGGGCCTCCGCTGAAAACAGGCTCTGTGGAACCTAGTCGGACATTCCCGGACAAGAAATGTTAAATAAATAAATAAATAAAAATAAAAAAATGTAATAAAGCTGCCAATTACAATGTCATTTGAATCTTGAGAAGGTAAAACATGAATGTCCCTAAAACATCTGGAAACTATTAACTTTACCTGCTGTTCTTGGGAAATTCTTCATATCCTTAGGGGTACTTGAGAAGAGTTTTTAAGTATATCAGTTTTAGTAATCTTAGCTAAATAATTGGATGGGTACTGGTCACACTCCAAATACCTTCTTTGATAACATGACTCTTTATTGTCAAAGGGTTGAGAGTTAAAAAAATGTTCATTTGATTTGGCACATTAGTATCATCTTCCTACTGAATTTGTGATCTTTCAACAGAGGATAACTTGTTCCTAATATTCACTGTTTCTGAAAAGCTTGGATTTCTTGAAAATAATAGCTTTTCTAATTAGGATACAGTGAAACACAGTGTTAAATGAAGATCATCTAATATCAGGTTTAATGCATACATAATTTATACCATCTACTAAAATATCTAAGTAGTCATTTATAGAATTAGATTTTTCAACATCCTTTAAAATATATTCATCCTCCATGCCCCTTCTGTATGTGTGTGTGTGTGTGTGTGTATGTGTATGTGTAGACTAATTCGGACCATTTGTAAACTCAATTATACTTAAGGAAAACAAAACTCATACGAAAGCTGGCTGCAGAGATGCATAAAACATGATATGCAATAATAACAAAAGCAGTAGCCAGAGAGGAAATTAAATGAATTATCGGTTTAATAATGTATGCACGGATAATATAAGAACCTAACAAACTGTCATACTTAGCCATTTATCCCTGTTAAAGTTTCTCTAGGCCTAATAAGTAACCTGACCTGTCACTCAGGAAGAAAACTTTAGTAAGAACTAAGAAACACCCTGTTTTTATGCAGTAATAGGTAACTTAAAATTTATATTATGTTTTCCAGCTATTGGTGTAATGACCATCCCATGCCCTCAGGCTATATAACTAGTATCAGTGCAGTTAGCTGTTTTGTAACAAACATAATTACACATAAACTATATATATGCAGAATATTCTACTCAGTAAAAACTAACAGTGAAGATATAGCAAAGGCAGAACTATTTAATGATACAATGCTCAACAAAGAAGTAAGTTTAATTGCACTTTATTGCATAGAAAGACAAATGACTCTGACTATAAAGATTAATATAAATTGTTTAGCAACTTCTTAAATATGAGACACACTCAACAGACCAGTTACCCATACGCAAATAAAAAGAAGGAATTATATATGTACAGAAAAAATACTTGTAATAGGATAGTGAGGTAGCCTTTCAATAATATACATTGCCACTATTAAAATAAGCAATAAAACAAAATAAAATACCTAACTAAGAAGAAAATCTCCAAAGGCAAACATCTCAACAATGTTAGCTTTTTAAAATGAAAAATTGACATTTTAGGGAAAGAGGATAAAATGTTAAAATGAGGTCCCATCTGTTTGAGTTGTTGGTAGCTCATGTGGTTGTAAAAGATCCCATGGTACCTATCAAAAAGAGTATGGGTCCTTTATTAAACACAACATAAAAAAATTACATATTTATAAAATTTGCATATTTATAGGCACGTATATACATATTTCTATTTTTACTATTCATTGTGTTTCTTATAACATCCTCATTATTCTTCCATAACTAAATCCCACTCCTTCTTCCTCAATTATAATTTGTTTTTTGTAATGCATTTGCCAAAATCCATTTCCCATTAAGCAAAAGTTAATTCAATTTTATATTCTAAATAACCCTTATTACATAAAATAAATTCTTAGCTGCCCTTCTTGCATACTCTTTTTTGTTCTTGCAATATCCATAAATAATCATATTTGTATCTGTCATTGATATTCTCAGAAATTCTTCATGCTTTTTCAGTGTTTCACCACTCTTTTACATTTCAAAACAACATGCTCTGTTTTCTCTTCCTCCCCCCAAAATAAATACACTCTTTCAACTTTCTTTTTATATAGCACATTCCCCTTCACTAGTAACTTATTTATTACCAGTCTCCACAGGAAATCCTGACACTCTATTATCTTAGTATACCACTTTTTCCTTACTTTAATGGCTTTAATTACTTCTTCTGGTAAATTTTCCATTTATTTACATAATAATATTGTTTCATCATATTATTATACCACATCCTTATATCTTTCAATATAACATCATTTTTTTGTTTTATTATTTTTTTATATTTTTTAATTTCTTCCTTTATATATTATTTTTCTTTTGATCTTATTCTTATCATCTGCTAGACCTTGGTATTTAGACATTTTATTTATTTATTTTATTTATTTCATATTTGTTTAATGGAGAGGTCCATGGGCTAGTAACTCATTTTCAGCAGATGCCCAGGGAGAAAAGCTACCCTAAAAAAATTAAAAATAATGCAAATACAACATTAAATATAAATCTGAAATAGGTATTTTAGATAGATATTTCACTATTAATTTCTCATTCTCTACTTTTACCCACTTTAATACTCTATACAAGTTTAAAGAAGCAGAATAACAACTTGATTTAGTAACCTCAATACTCCTTCAACCTGACTCTTACACCATAGGTTCATAGGTTGGTACTAGGCTATCAGCCCTAGGACCTATACAAGCCTAGCCATAACAATTCCCTGGCTATTTCTTCCCACATTATTTACTTTCCTGGACCCCTGTCTAGCAGATCCCTGGGGTGAATTTCCTTTCTCCCATCCAATTGTCAAGGTTCCTCTTGAAGAGGTCCAAAGAGGCACTCTGCTTGACATGTATGGGCAATCTATTTCAGAGTCTGGGGAGTCTCTGGGTCAGGAACCTATCCCTCCAGCATGTTTTGTTTATTGTGATGACAAGGTTTAGATCCCTGGAGCGTAGCTCTGAGGGATTGGGATTTCTTTAAGTGTAGCATGTCCAACAGCTCTGGGTTTGACATGGCCTTGTATGTTAAGCAGAAATCGCCTCTGAGTAACAGAGTATAGCTGGAGTTTTTAAAGTGGTCAGTGTAGGGCATCTGCTTTAGGCCTGTGATTCTTTTAGTGAGGTATTTCTGAGGCCTTTCCAGTTGTTGCAGATGTCTTGAGAGGTACATACCAAATGGGGCGTTGTATTCTATAATGGGTCTAATGAGGGATGAGTACAGTGGGACAATGACCTCCTTCTTTCTGGATGAAAAGCCCTTCGTGATGAGGTGTGCCACATAGAAGGATTTCCTGACTGTTGTGGCGATGTGGTTATCGAAGGTGAGACCACTGTCCACCTGTGTCCCTAAGTCTCTTATCACACTTTCTGTGTTTAGTGTACTGCCACCTATATGGTAATTCATGGATACATGTTTTTCCCAAAGGGATAACAATACATTTCTTGGCATTGAGCTTGAGCCCATGGCTCTGGCACCAAGCATCTGTTTCTGTAAGGCCCTTTTGTAGAGTATCCACATCATTTGGGGATTCAATAATGGCTCCCAGTTTGCAGTCATCTGCAAACTTTGTTAGCCAGAGTCCCTTAGTGTTGACCTGTACTTCAGAGAAGTAGATGCCAAACAAGAGCGCCCCAGGACTGAACCCTGAGGTACTCCACTTGTCACTTGTCTGGAGCTGGATTTGGAGTCGGCTACTTTCACAGTGTGGGTTCTATCAGTAAGCCATTTAGCAACCCATTGGGTGACATAGGGATTAATGCCCAACTTAGTAAGTTTATCTATGATTCCAGAGTGGGGATGGTGTCAAAGGCCTTGGCAAGGTCTAGATAGGCTGTGTGGACCACCTTACCCTTGTCCATGGCTCTGGAGACTGATTCAAAGAAGTCAATCAGGTTCAGGAGACAAGATCTTCACAAACCCAAACTGGGTGGGGTCCAGTGTTTGGAGGTTGCCAATGTCTTTGTTTATAAGTTCCATGATCCATGGCCTTGCAGATAAGGCTTGTCAGACTGATGGGACGGTAGTGTCTGGGATCCAAGGTGGATCCCCCCTTGTGGATTGGGATAACTGTAGCTCTGCGCCACTCAGTGGCTGAGGTGAGGCTATGATTAGACATGATACTTAGGTGAGGTGCCAGTTCATATTGTAGTTCATGTAGTACACAGCCTGGGATGTCATCTGGTCCCATGGATGCTGCATTCTTGGCTTTAGAGAGTTGTACCTGTGTGGCCGTTATTACTGGAATTTGGCAATCTTCCGTATTGAGATGGGCCATTTAGGGTGAGAGGGGTGAAGTTGGCACTGAATCGATCTGCCAGGATATTGGCAATATCCTTTGGATCAGTATATTTAATGCCATTCTGTTTTAGCTCAGAGCAGATCTGAGCATTGCCATTTAGATTCTTGACATAGTTATAGAATGCTTTGTGGTTGTCTTTGGAATCTTTGGCAATTTTATTTTCGTAACTAGCTTTGGAGGATTTTATGAGGCATCTCAGTTTCTTACTGGGTTTAGTATTGAATCCCATATGAAAGAAATACCTATTGTACAATTTCCTTTTTATACGTTTTGGTATCAAATAAACACTTGACATATATGCTGTTTTATGCCACTAATACAGAATTCACCAGAAAACCTTTTTTCCTGAATGGTAATCTATATGTACACCACAGAAGACCTGTTTCTTTCATCAAGCCCTCCCATTGCTTCATAGCTATGTATTTTTTTTTCCAGATTATATCTCTAGCAAAGACACTTTACTCATTGAGAAATACACCCCCCCAATCTTCATCACATCACCCATCTCCTTACTTTTATCTTTATTCAAGGGCATTCCTATTTCTCTTAAACATCCAGTCAGACAAACCAATGCTTCCCTCATCCATATTTTGTTCTTAGCAACTACACCTATATCATCTTTGGATGTCAAAACTACTGAAATCACCACCTCATTTCACATCACATATCTAGCATCTTTCATTTTATAAGCTACTTCACTAACTATATCATTCATTACCAGTGCAAACAATATTCCACTCAGGGGCCATTCTTGTCTTATACCACACTTTAAAATATTTCTTTACTCAGCCACCTATTCAGTAACACTCTCACTATTATTTTGATATGCTTCATATACACACTCTCCTAATTCTATTACTTATTCCTTACTTCTCAATAACACCCCACAAAGCATCATGTTTTACTGTAAAATCATCACCTTCCATAAGTTTCACATCCTCCCCTTTACTTATACCATCCAAAATTTCTCTCACAACCAATAGGTTCATAGGTGTTTATAGGTTCATAGGTGTTTACTAGGCTAATTACCACAAGGGCCTTTTTATGCCTAGTCATGCATCCCAAATCTCTGACAAGTTCTGGTACCCTAGATAAGTGTAAGCAGGGGCTTGGGAGATGAAACATTTACAGGATGCGTGTGTCCATTAGAAACATAGGTGCTAAACCAGGGATGAAGTTCCTGTTCCCCATCCAAATGTCCATGTACACTTGAATTAGGTTAGGGAGGAACTCTGCTTCATATGGATGGGGAAAATACTGTGCTTGTCTGGGATTTGAACCCAAGACCTCACACTCTAAGCGAGAATAATACCCCTAGACCAACAAACCAAGTTTTTTAAATGTATTAATTATATGCAGATACCTCCTCTCTTATCCCTTGTAAGTAATATCTCTGCCTAAACAGTAATGCCTTATTTTTTCTCAATTTCTTATATATATATTTCCTTTTCCATTTCATAATACTGTCTTGTATTATAATGTAACAAACAAAATCAAATATAAGACTTCATCAGACAAGTGAAAACATGACAAACCACCATTTATATATGCTTACATATTATTTGAAATACCCAATGAAAATCTAACAATCCTCATGAATTATAAATGAATATACGCGTGTACAAGGAATAAATAAATTAAACAAATCAAAATCAAATTTTGTGTTTCTATACACAATATAAGATATAAAATATGAAATGTATGTGTACCAATGGTATATGAACAAGTAATAAACCAACATTTTAATATATTATACATACACAAATGAAGCAATTAAGTGGCTAACCTGGTTTAACAGTAGAGATTTATTTATATTGAAATTCCCTAACTATACTCCCATCTAGTGGCTTTACATTATCTAATACATTTCTATACATTTTCCCATACTTCACTTTCTCTTCCTTTCTTATAACATCCTGCCTTTAAAAAAACACTTTTTATATTTCTTTTTAAATTCAGTCCACAATTCATTCAGACCAGTTTTCATAGAAGTCATTCATGGTTATATGATCCTTCCATAACTGCAATACATCCTACTCTCCAATTTCATTCCATAATTTCTCATTTATTCCTTTTATTATCTTTTCTATTTTAATATACTCCCTTTCTTCCATTACCTCCATCCATATTGCTAAATGGTCTGAAAAAAATCACACCTGCATTACCATCTGCTACCCCCAAACCTTCTAATAATATAGAATAATCAGTTTAAGATCTATGTGCACTCCTTTCTATAAATCCATTGACTTTTGTTCACACACAGCTAACCTTCCACATTTTATCACTTCTTGTATTTTGTATATCTTCTTGTGCTTCTTCCTTTAGGCCTCTTCCTTGAAGGAGCCCTCTGGCACCGTCTCACAGCTCCAAAGTGCAGGAGAAGTTCCCAATGCCCTGGCCAAATTTCCCCTAATAGTATAAATACCACCTCAGTCTCCATTGAAAAGAGGCCACCTACTGAGTGGGAGTAATCCGATCAGCAAAGAATAATTAAAAATAAATAATTAACTAAATTTCTAGCTGTGTAAATGAAGAATGTTGTTACTAAGTGCATACTAGTAGATAAACATAATGAAAGTCTGACAAACATGAAAGAATACAATGGGATAGTGAAACAATACCTTAGGAAAGCCATCAAAAGCAAATGTATTCCTTGTTGTTCCACAGATATGCATTACCATCACAATCAAAATATGAGGAATAAAAAAATGCACAAGCAGTAATGAAGCTTCTCAGTAAAACTCCCAAAACAGAGAGCACTAAAATGAGTAGATAGAACAGAACAAAAAACTTTCATAACATCTATGGGTCTGGTAGTCCACTAGACTGCAGAAAGATATAAAGGAAAATAATGAGTCACCTTGTTCTCTTAAAAATCCAAGGTCACAAGATGATAACTGTAAAATGGGGAATAACACTAGACACACCAAAATGTCAACAAAATGCAGAACATAAAGATGATCAACAATGCAACAGCAAAGGTGAACATTTGCAGAAAATGAATGATAAACAGTCTTCTAAAAGATAAACTGTACAATGCAAAAAGTCTGGCTCCACTTATCTGAATTGATATCATCATATTCAGCAAGGAAAAGAAACCTGATCTCTCTCGCTCTCTCTCTCTCTCTCCCTCTCTCAGTAAATGTGAACAGTACTATTAATGCTGTAAGGAGGCTATGGTTACTCGAATAGTGTGCTAAACATAATGTTGATGTTATTTTGTTAGGGGATGTTAGATTCATGACAAGTGAAGAATGGCTGTAAACAGAAAAAAAAATTGTGAGGTGGAAATATAATATGGAATTTAGGAAGTTGTGCACCTCAAAATTATTGATCACAAATTTCAATAACAAAATGGAAGCTTCAGTGACTAATGATGACATGCTTCTGGCCATTTTTAAAATGGAACTTGATGCCAATTTTAGTAAGAGATTTGACAAATCTAAATAGTTATATGCATTGTTTAATTGCAGTAAACAAGTCATTAGCAGTTCTTATCCCAGTCTCTCTCCAAATAAAATAATTTTTACTTTTCTGACATTGTTACAGCTGAGAAATTCTGA
Source organism: Protopterus annectens (assembly GCF_019279795.1). NCBI lineage: Eukaryota > Metazoa > Chordata > Ceratodontiformes > Protopteridae > Protopterus > Protopterus annectens. The sequence continues at coordinate 336,727,736 of NC_056732.1, forward strand.
ACATCCTAACAGCTATCAGCTGCAGAGCCTGAAATGTTGAGTTATATCCTGGAGAAGGATGAACTGTTCCAATGTAAATCTAGTCCTTTAGTTTGGTCTACGCAAAAACATTTTGCAGAGTCTTTATTAAAATATTAGCATGCAAAGTTACAGGAAACTTCAGATTCAGGAACTTTTTCACAAAGTGCAATGTTCCTGGAGAATAATTTCATGAAACTTTGAGCAATCTTCAATCTAAAGGATTATACTCTCCAACCTTTCAAACCTCATGGAAAAAAAATAGTAAGAAAACTTTTAATATTGGATGAGTCCATAAGGAGTTTTTTAAGCATTCTGTAGTGGAGAGACCTTTTATCCTCAATTCTTTCACTGCAAGGAAGCATCCATCTTAAGACTTTGAACTTTAAACATCTTAAATCTTTTTTGTAAAAGTGCTTCTGCTATATTTTGTTGTTTCAGCTTTGCTTCTTTTCTGCATTAGTATTTGGAGAAGAAAAAGATGAACCAGAATGCAATCATAACTGCAGCCTGCACAGGAATCAATAACCCAAAAAATGGGAATAACAAAACTGTCACCAGCTAAGCACCCTAATGAGCCAAATTACTCCGGAAATAAACCCATACTTTATATTAACACTTAGAAACAAAAGTAAAGGAAATGTAGACTGTGTTAGATGGTGAGCAGCATTTTAATAATAACAACAACTGTGGGAGATGAGAAAATATATCTACTCAGCTGTATGCCATTTAGAACATTGAACAGTGATATTATTGTAAAAGACACTTTGAAATTATCTATTCACAACAATTTGATATGGAAATGCCTTGCTAAAGTCATAGTGCATCGCATCTAGTGCTCCCTTCCCACCACAGGACCTCCCTGCACATGCAGCCCTAATATGCATTTGTCCCTGTCCAGGAAGCCTAATTAACCCATTCCTTCTGCCCTCTGTTGAGAGGTGGCAAGGATCAGGCCAGCTTCAAGTCTCATGCAGAAGTCTGCTCATCTCTTCCACAGGCAGCTTGCTGACTGATGAGGAGGCAACCATGATCCCCTGTATGCTTCCTCTTTTTCTTGGCTGTGTGAAGGACAGCACTGATTTAATAGCATTAGCTAACCTGCTTGTTACAAGCAGAAGATACATCCAGTCACCATTAAGTATCACCCATGCCATGGGCATAATAGTCTCCCATCCCTGAGGATAAGTGACTTTGCTTCAGCCTCTCAAGCTCATCCTCTCCTGCCTGGTCCCTCAAATGGCTGTATCTGTAATTATAGCTAGGCCATCAGAGCTGTAGTCTGTGCTTCATCCCGCTATATCACAAGGCCAAGATCCAGTGTTCCTTTCTGAACAAAAGCTCTGGGTACCCAGTCAATGAATCTTATAAGATATTCACAACATCTATATAGTAAGAAAAATCTATTATATCATCTACAAACTCCATCCAAAGAAGATTCAGACTCCACTGTCAGTAATTATGAACTTTATTGTCAAAAGTTTTCTAGAAGAGGGTGAAGTATATAAACTGTCATTAAATTTGTGTTGGCCATTACTTCTTGAAGGAGTTTGCAATGGTGTTAGCAAAGTTCTATCAATAAAAAAGAATTATTGATAATGGAATCTGAGTCCTGTTTAATTGATTGGTGGTGATAGCCTTTTAGATTTATTTGGCATGACCTTTCTGATGAATCCATACTATCTTTGTCCTTTGCCTTGCACATGCTTTTTGGTGGTTTAAGAATTTTCCTAGACCAGTGATGCCAAAAGTTTCCCTATAAATTACTTTTCAGTCTCTGTTCTATTTTTACTCTTATTCTAGTTTTTGGGAGCCTTTACCTCTACCTACAATTTAATAAAATCGTTAGTGTTACCAATTTTCTTCTCATCCTTAAAAGAATAGTATGGTGGATACATCAGTTGCTACTGGCTTGTGAAGCTGTTTTTCATGTCCTTTCAGGAACCTTTCCTGTATGACAAAACTAGGTCCAGCACCGACCTCATTATCACAACACTGCTGCTGTCTGGTTTTGGTAAACATCCTTTTTCTTCCTTTGGGACTTTTTATACTGAATTCCTTATTTTTTTATTTCATTACTTTTCCTTTAGTGTTTCTATGTTTCCTTCTATGTCTATCTAAAGTGCCTTCTCCCTTCATGAGAACTCATGATATATTTCTCATTTTGTGGCTTTGCTCTTCTAACATGGCTGTTTTTAGATTTGAGATACAGAGCAAAATGTTGAGCCAAAATTATGGGTAGCCCTACAAAACTGTGACAGTTGAAAGGTATGCTGCCATTATGTAAGCTTAGACTATCACAGCTTGTCCCTTGCTTTCCCACGGCGATGGCTTGCAGATATAACCCTTTGAGTTGATTTGTGTGTCCTGCTTGATTTACAGTGCCTCTTGTCACTCAATGCTTATTTCATGCTATGCTGCTTTAATCTTGCATGTACAGAGGACTATACCTGTTTTATCTGCCATGTCTTCCAGGTATGTTTATACTGCAGTCATTATTTGTACTGCTGTAGTAGTAACAACATGCCACTCTTCCTTTGTGATACTATTTCAAATAACCTTTTGCTAAAGCTGTGGGTATTGGTTTGCATTAAATTCGTTTTCTCTCTGTCCTGATATTCCTCTTTTTTTGGCTTAGTCATATGTGTACTACCTGTGTCTTCTTTTTCCCTTTAACCACATCTCTTTTTACATGCTAGGAGTGTTGGAGTCCACTTACTAATTACCATGAGTTTTTTTCTGAGTGATGGCAGTAGGGCTACTTCCTTTTCAGATGCCCAAAGTGAGATATTTTTTATGGAAATGTGTAATTTTGCAGGACCAACTTTGCTTGCAACCAGTGAAAAGCACTGTTCCAACTTTTTTGTGGCCAGAATAAAAGCTACTTGTATAGAATTTGAATTGCTTCTCTTGTTTTGTATTATATTAAGGTGTTTCAGAAACAAAATAATTGTTGCATGCAACTATTAGAGAAATCTTAAGAAATATTTTTTGCTTTAAAATCTCAGGACATTTGCCAGTTTTCATGTTGTTTCCCACAGGGCACAAGTGCCCAAATAAGGACTGTCCTATTTAAAGAATCATGTACTAACGCTAGGGGTCAGACAGCATTTCTTACTTTATGGTGCCCTCCACTACTTTAAATGTGTGCTAGTGAACACCAAAACCTGTCACCTAGAATCCCTCTTCAGTTTCAGGGAAACTTGCAGTGATATTTACAATGAGTAAGGACAACTGTGCCAGGACAAAGGTAGAATTCCTTTACAGACTTTTTATATAGGTACTGCCAAATTTTTAACATTTACCTACATTAACACCCTCTGAGGTGGATGAGTCCTTGGTTTAATATTTCATCCAAAGTGCAGCAACTCAGAAGTGCACCCTCACACCATCTTGTTGAACTGTATTGCTATTAGTGGAGCATGAATTCAAACATCCCATGTAGGGATAAAACCATTCACAGTTTATGGCTTTTGACTCTTCTTTGTGGATCTCAGTATACCTTTTTGCTTTCAGTTTGTATTTAAGCCAGCATTAACAGTTTCCATTGTAATGATTGAAGTATATGAATACATGTTGTACAGCAAGAGTGGAAATGCATGACTGCTACCAATGTAAAAGCTAATGTCTCTTATTGCCTTTTCTCACTTATGATTATCATAGTCGTAGCCACATGCAACATGACACATCAGGAAGACAAACAACTGAAAACAGTGAATGGGAATGGAAAAGGAAAACTGGAAATGAATGATCAAAGTGTTTAAATGTGAACGGATTTAAGGTAAACTAAGATCACCTGAATCAGATGAGAAAACCAGGAACAATTTTCAGAACTGCAAGCATGGTTATAGAAATTAGAAAATAAGGTGGATGATTTAGTAAAAATTGCAACAGGTAAAATGAACTATAAGTGGTAAGTTTCCTTGAAAGGACAGAAGGCCAAATCCCTATTTATTTTATTCAGGAAAAAACAGAGAGTGTTGAGAGGTTTACTCCATAATTCATTTATTTATTTATTTATTTGTTTATTGACATTTGATTACCAGGAAAGTCTATCTGGGAGGTGCCCATTTTCAGTGGAAGCCCAGGGAGAAAAGCTCTAAATTGTTACAAAAACATGTTAAGAACAATAATCTTATAGTCTTAAAGGAAAAAGTACAAAAACATCTACAGTTTAAATAATTGTACCAAATTATACATAATGCGAAAAAATTGTTTAAAAATATATAAAATGTAAATGACAATGATTTAATATTTAGAGAAATTTTAGCCAGTTTAGAGAAATTAAAGGTAAGTTAGTATAATACAGACATTGCAATATGAAGTGAGAGAGAAAAAAAGGATTATGGGATATTTAGACAGAGAAATGGGGAGAAAAATTGATTGAAGTAAGGAAGCGAGTGAAGACTTGGGGGGGTAAGGAGGCGTAAGGTATGAAGAGGTACTAGTTCATATTTTAGGGATTTAGTTTACCCTGGGGTTAGCTAGGAAGTTTTTTTAGAATGGTTTTAAAGGACTGGATGGAGGGTATTGACCTTACTGATACAGATAAAGAGCTCCAGGCCTTAGCAATATAGCATGAATACAGCCCATGCCCAGGAGATTTGATAAGTTTGTGGAGAGGGAGGAGGTTTTGGTCATTGGATCATAATGACTGAGTGGGAACATAGTTGTGTAGAATGGCATTTAGTGCTGCACAAGCAGATGGATACTGTATAATTTTATAGGTGGTAAGAAGCTGTGTATATGTTAGCTTATGGGGTTGCACATGTGTTGAAGGTTACAAAGCCATGTTTCAGTGGCCGTTAAAGCTTCCTGACTAACTTTTTGAGAGTGTTAGGTTGTCTGATGTGCATATGATTGTGGGGTCATCTGTGAATTGTATTAGGGAGGCCTGTTGTGTGGATGTGTGGAGGTATTTTTGAGAATGTTAAAGAGGAGAGGACCAAGGATAGAACCTTGTGATACACCAGTGATGGCTAGGAGGTATGGAGAGAGGGTGGAATGCCATTTTACTGACTGATACCTATTTTGCAAGTAGCTTTTGAGTCTTAGAAGTGTAAGCTGAGACATACCCAGTGAAGACATTTGAAGTAGAAGTTTGCTGTGACAAACTGTGCCGAAGCCTTTAGAGAAGTCTAGAAATAAGAAGGAGACAAGTTTGCCATTATCGCTAGCTTTGTTGGCAGTATTTATATAGGTTAGAAAGACAGTGCTAGTACTATGGAGAGAAAGAGGCTGTGTTTGTGGGGGATAGGAGTCTTTCCTGCAAGACATAGTTTAGCAATTGTTTTTGAATTCAATTTTCAAGTATTTTGGAGAGGGGGGTAAGATTACTATATGTTTAAGGTTAGTAATGTCTGTTGAATTTCTTCCTTTGTGTAGAGAAATAATGTATGATTTTTTTTTTCTACAGAGAGAGGGAACATGGGATTCCTGGATTGACATATTTATGAGGTTTGAGACAGGGGAAGGCAATGCTATTAACTGTTATTTTAAAGTACTCGCTTCAAAGGTCATCAGCTGAAATAGATTATGGTTTGAGTTTGTTTAAAAGTAGTTATATATATAGGATGTGGGCACATGTTTGAAGGTATATGTGGATGTGGTGACATGTGCCTACTGGTCAAGCTTAAGATTAAATGTTAGGAAATCCTTGGTTAGGGATGCTGTATTATCTATGAAATAAAGGTTGAATTCTACTGCAGTGTCAAGCAGCGAGCTGTCGGGAGAGGGGTTACGGTTGAATGTTTGGCTGGTATATAAGCTTACTTTAATGGCTCACCAGAACTATTTGAGTTGTGTTTACTATTGTTCTGAATGTTAGTATAGTATAGTTTTGTCTTCATGTATTTGGTTTTTAGCACAGTTGTACAGCATTGCGAAGTTTTCACGATATCACGGTGTTTTGCATTGTTGCCGTCCTTTCCACACGTTTTCTGTATTCTGCATTAGCATTCTACTTTTTTTAGATAGCTAGATTGCATTATCTGTTTTAATTCTCTTCCTTCTAGGAGGCACAAGGCTATTGGGATATTTAGGAAAGTTGTATTGAATTTATTTATATCATCATCTTATGGCAGAATTTTTAAGATCTTCCAGTTAATGGATGATAGGGTAGTAATGAATATTTCTGGGTTAAACTTGAACAGGTTGTGTGTTGTTTTATATACATTCTGTTTAAGTGGATGTGTGAGATGTCTGGTTGTATAGACTGGAAGATAGTCACTGAAGGAGTTTACATTTTACCTGTGGTGGTGAATTTATTAGGGTCTGATACTAGGATCCAGTCTAATTATGAGTTTGATGTCTTACTATTTATTTTTTTTTATTTTATTTTACATTTGTTAACCGGGGGGTGTCTGACTGAGCCGAAAAGGCCCTTTTTCAGGAGAGGCCCGGGGAGAAAAGCTCCACATAGAAAAATTACAGATACATTTAGTTATTTAGACATGATCAGTATACACACAAATTACAAAATACATTTTTTACAGTGGTATGCAACACATCAACAGTTACAGCGGAGAGAACAAACAAAAAAATATTAATTTAAAAATAAAGGTAATTAAATAGATTTGTGGTGTACAGTTGAAATTTGGAACATAGGTAGAATACATACATAATACACAGGTACAGTACATACATTGTAGATTAGCCAGTGTTTGTGAGTAAGATTGAAAACTATTATCAAGTACTTTTGGTTTAGTATGTGTACCATATCTGCTTTCACTAGCTTGGGGAGCAATCATGGCACTGCCAACTTTGCTGGAGCTGTTGCCTGATAAGGTCTTTAAAGGAGGCTTTGGATGATGTGTTTTGAATGCTAGTGGGGACAGAGTTCCATTTTTTAGCCACTGAACTACTGTATAGTACATCCCCAAAGCTATTGTAGCTGTTGGTGACTTCTAGTTGTAGTTTTTTTGATGATCTAAGAAGCCTTTTGGCTGAGTGATATACTAGGTTTTTGAGGGCAGGACACTTATTGGGGAGGTAATAGATCAAATGACAGAGGCAGAGCTGATTGTAAGTTAGGAGGTTGGGCAGTTCAAGCAGTGGAGCTGTCTCAAAGCAGTACAGTGATGCGTTCTATATGAGCAATTTGCAGCAAAGCGGGAAATTCTGTTATATCAGGCTTCCATTTTGCTTAGTTCAGTTTTGTTGAGATTAGTCAGAATGGGAGATACATAGAGTAGAGTGGATAGAAGTTGGGAGGGAACAATGGCTGATCTTGTGTTGTTGGTAAGAAATGGTTTGATATGGTAGAGTGATCCCAGTTTGGCATGTACTTTTTTAATAGTTAACTTGAGATGACTATCAAATTTTAGGTGGGAGTCTATGGTTATTTCCAATAGCTTAGCCTGTGCCACTGGAGCGATTGGAGTAGCATTTGTAGAGTAGATAGAGAATTGACTGTTATCAGTGTTTTTGTTAGAACTGGTTATAGTCATAAGCTGAGTTTTCTTTGGATTGAGGATAAGTTGGGATTTGGTAAGGTAGTTTTCAATGTCAGAGAATGCTAGTTGAGTTGTTTGCAGGAGGGTGGGAATGTTTTGTGCAGCACAGATTAAGATAGTGTAATCTGCATACTGAATGATAGATGCATGCTGTGTGGAGGTATGGAGGTCATTTGTGAAGATTGTGAATAGTAGTGGTCCTAAGACAGAACCCTGTGGGACTCCTATAGTTATGGGCAGCTGAGGAGAGAGAGAATTTTCCCATTTCACAGCTTGGTACCTTTCAGTTAAGTAGCTTTGGAACCAGGTAAGAATGGAATTTGATAGGTGAATATTGGTTTAGTTTGTTTAGCAGGATTTGGTGTGAGACTGTGTCAAATGCTTTGGACATATCCAAAAAAAAAGTTGACACCTGCAGGCCTTCATTTTTGAGACGGTTTACTGTGTCTGTGAAGTGGAGGAGGGCTGTAGTGGTACTATGGGTAGGTCTGAAACCATGCTGAGTAGGTGACAGGATGTTGCTGTCTAGGAGATATTTTAGCACCTGGGTATGGATGCATTTTTCTAGGATTTTGGCCAGGGGGGAGAGTAAAGCAATGGGTCTGTAGTTATTAAGTTCAGTGGAGGTCCCACCTTTATGTATGGGTGTAACGTAGGATATTTTCCAGAGTTTGGGCACATAGTTTTCAACAACTGATCTGTTTATGAGAGTGGAGAGTGGGATAGCAATAGCATCTGCTGTGAGTTTCAAGAAATAGCTGGGGAGTAAGTCGGCTGCTGTTGATGAGGTTTTTAGTTTGGAGAGCATGTTTTTGATTGAAGTGGTGGAAACTGTTTTGAGGGTTAAGCTTGTATTAGTGTTATTTGTGTTGGGGGATAGTGAGGAAGGAACTGTCCTGGGATACTAAGGATAGAATTGAGTTCACAAAGAGGGAGCTGAATTGTGTTTCGATGGGAGCTTTAGTGTCAGGGGTGGTTGGTTTGGGGGTAGCCTTTTGGGTGGGTTTTAGTAGCTGGTTTACATTTTCCAAATTTTTTGGGGGTTGTGTTGGTATTTAGTTTGTAATGTAGTGTAGTAGGATTTTTTGTCCATCCTAATGCATTTTTTTGCATGGTTGCGCAGTTCTTGGTACTTAGTTAGGCTTTGTGTTTCTTTGTATTTGTTATAGTAAAGCCAGGCAGTGTCTCTGGACTTGAGGATTTGTTTGGTTTCTTTACTGAGCCAGGGGTTTGTAGAGATTCTAACCTTGATTTTGCACAATGGAGTGACAGTGTCTAGGTGTTGTAGAAATGTTTTGTTGAAATATGAGGACCTCAGGAGAGAATTCTTTTGTGTTTCTAGTGGATATATTTATTTTATTTTATTTTATTTTACATTTGTTTACCGGGATAGTCCGACTGAATACATGTCCATTTTTAGCGGAGGCCCGGGGAGAAAAGCTCCACATAGACAAACTTACATAGATTACACAGAAGTTAGCAAACAATTATAAAAACAAAGTGATTATATACAATGGGTTAGTAGTGTTCCCTAGTAGGGTCTCACAATTCTCATGGAAGACAATTAAAAGTAAGAGACATCAGATTGGAAGCAGAGCTTGGTGATGTAGTTACAAGTTATGATAATTGCAGAATAAGATTTTAGTTTATAACTTAATCAGGGTTGGTACATGGGCATAGCCAATTCACTCTGAGATACTGTTTGAGGTTTTTTTTTTAAAAGACTTTTGGAGGATTGTAGGGTTATATAGTTTGGCAACAAATTCCAGGTTTTGCCAATGAAGTTGGCAAACAGGGATTCACCAGCAGAGTTATTAGCTTTGTGGGTTTGGACCAGTAGTTTATTAGCTGACCATAGGGATCTTAGGTTGCTATATGGCTTAATAATATTTTTAAGTGAGGGGGTATCCTCAGGGTGGTACAAAATTTTGTGCGCTATTAAGAGTTGATTGAATTGAATTAAGCTGGGCAGTTCTAGCCACTCTAGTTGTTTAAGGTTCTGGCAGTGATGGGTTCTATAGGTGGAGCCAGTGGCAAATCTGGCAATATAATTGTAGCTATGGGACAGCTTACCTAGTTCGGATTTGTTGAGGTTTCAGAGTACAGGCGAGGCATATAAAAGAGTAGAGAGCAGGTGTGATCGGGCGATTGCAGTCCTAGCCAGTGGGGTTAAAAATGTCTTGTTTCTATACAGTGATCCAAGCTTCTTATTGATGGTCTGTATGGTTTTGTTGACCTGTAGGTCAAATTTGAGATTATTGTCTATGATAGCCCCTAGCAGTTTGGTGTGATTATCTGGGGAAATAGTGGTACCATTGTTAGATGTGACAGAGAATGAAAGTGTGGCGGATCTACTAGTGGGAGGGAAGAGTAGAAGTTTAGTTTTATTGGGGTTCAGAAGTAGGCGTTGGTTGGTGAGACAGTTCTCGATAGTGTTAAATGTATTTTGGGTTAAGATTTGCAAGTCGGATGGGGAGGTGGCTGAGCAGATGAGAGTGGAATCATCTGTGTATTGAATGCAGGTGGCTTTAGGGATAGCAGTGTGGAGGTTGTTGATAAAAATAGAGAAGAGTAGTGGACCTAGTATGGACCCTTGAGTGACACCAAGTGTGAGAGGTAACTGGCTGGAGAGTTTGCCCTGCCATAGTACCACCTGTTGTCTACCAGTCAGGTAGGACTGGAACCACTGGATAGCAGGCTTGTTGAGGGAAACAGATTTTAGTGAAAGAATGAAAAGTTCATGGTTGACCATGTCAAAGGCTTTTGATAGGTCAAGAAAGAGGGCAGAGGTTAGCCTATTGTCATTCCTGTTTTGGTTTATGGCAATAGTAAAGGAAAGGAGGGCTGAGGTGGTGCTGTGGTATGGCCTGAAACCATGCTGGGAGTCAGATAGTATGTTATTCTGTGAAAGGTATTGCATTAGTTGCTTGTGTACGCATTTCTCCATTATTTTGGCTAGTGGGGAAAGAATAGCAATGGGTCTATAGTTGGATATGTCTGAGGAGCTACCACCTTTATGGAGTGGGATGACGTGAGATATTTTCCAGAGGGAGGGGATAGCATTTTCGGATAAGGTTCTGTTGATCAAGATAGATATGGGATATACAATGGCATCTGCAGCTATTTGTAGGTACTCTGCAGGGAGGAGGTCAGCAGCGAGGGTGGTAGGTTTTAGTTTTTTTAGAAGTGTTTTGATAAAACTAGTGGATATTGGTTGGAACTAAATTCTGGGTGATTATTAGGTAGATTAGGCATGTGGTTTAAGTTAGAGGGGGTTAGCTGATTTGCTAGGGATTGGAGTGTTTCAGTGAAAAAGTTATTAAAGGTGCTAGCTATGGTCTCTGGGGAACTATGGGTGTAGTTAGTCGGGGTTGGGGTGGTGGAGTGACCTGGACAAAGTTGTTGATTTAAGCCTGCCCAGAACTTTTGAGGGTTGTTGTAGTGTTTTTGTAGGAGATTTTGGTAGAAGCTTTTTTTATCCAGTAAAATAGATTTTTTGTATCATTCCTGAGTTGATGATATTTTAGATGGTCAAGTGAGGCTTTTGTTGTTCTCCAGCTGGCCCAGGCTCTGTTTCTAGTTTTGATTTTTGCTTTGGTATCTTTTGTGAGCCATGGTGCTGTATTTGATCTAGTTTTTATTGTACGTGCTGAAGCATGGGAATCAAGGATACTTAGGAATTTAATGTTAAAGTGATCTATGGCCTCCTCTAATGTTAGATTTTCTTTAGTTTTGACCAGTCAACTGCTTTTAATTCATTTTAGAATATAGCAGCATCAAAGTTTTTCCTATTTCTAAATGTTTTATATTTGGGCTGGTGAAGGTTTACTGCCTTATGTTTTATGATATAGGTTAGACAATGGTCGCTGAGGTCATCAGGGAGAGTACCAGCTGTGTACAGTTGGGGTTGGTTATTAACTAGGATCCAGTCTAGGGTACTTTCCTTGTTGGTTGGTTTGTTTATTGTAGTGGGAGAGGTTATGGTCTGTTTAAACCCGGATGTTTATATGTGGTGGGGGAGGGGTCAGAGGAGCAGGGGTGCCAATTGGTGTTAAAATCACCAAGAACTATGGTTTCTTGGGGATAGGTAGTGGATAGCCAGTAAAAGAGATCTTCTAGGGTATTTAGGTTGTTGCCTGGTGGAATGTATGCACAGACAATGTTCAAGTGTTTGTTTTGGTTAATCTGTAGCTTGGTTATGAGGAGTTCTGCGTTATTGAATCGGGGAGGTTGAATGCTGTCTCTATTAACGGTTAGAGTATTTTTATAAAGGACTGCTATCACACCTCCTTTCCTTGTAGCACAGTCTAACCGGTGAATATTGTATCCTGGAGGTAGTATCTCATTGTCAGTAGTACTGGGTTTTAGCCAGGTTTCTGTAAAACACATAATGTCTGGGGAGTGGTTTGCTAGAAGGGCATGTAGGTTGGGAATCTTCTTGTTAATACGTCTAATATTTAGGTGAAATGTTAGGAGGAAACTAGTGGGAGTATTCATGGGTAGCTTGACTGTGGGGGTTGTGGTAGGGGAGTAGAGGTTATTGGGTGTGGGTGGGCCAGGGTTGGGATGAATGTCTCCATGTGTTATAAGGTTATAGTGACAGGATATTCTGAGCTTTAGGAGTTTGTTTATAAGCTTTATATAGCCTTTGTCTTTAGGATTATGTTTTGTGGCTGTACGAGGTGGCATTTTACAGAGGGTGGTATATTCGGTGTGCTGGAGAAGGTAAAGTGTTTGGTGTTATGTGTGAAGTTGTGGGTGTCTGTTTGACCATTTGGGTAGTGAATACCATGGTCAAGTGTTTGTTCGTAGGCAGTGAGATGGTAAAATAGAAACAGTATAGGCATTTGGGTAATTAGTGTTTTTTACTTGTTTGCATTTTGATAGGTGGTGGGCCAAATTTGATGGCTGAATGTGCTAACAGGGTGTGGAAGAATGAGAGAGAAGGAAATGGGTTAAGGGGGCAGGGTTGCTCAATGATGTGTGAGGTGATTGGTACTTAGCAGGAGGGGAGTGGCAAGGGAGTGGCAAAGTCTGGTTTAAATTTAGCACTAGTGGGGGCGGGTGGAATTTGGGGGCAGGGAGGGGAGTGGAGCAGGGCTAACACTGACTCTGAGAGTTACCTTGGGCTTTTGGTTTGGTTTGTATGATTGTATGTAAGCAATGTTTTTGGCTGTACTTTAATTTGTTTTATTCTTTTTTAATTTTACACCAATTTTCAGGCTAATTTTAATTGGATCCTAGGGGTAAACTAGCAAATGTAGTCAATAAGGAGAAAGTGAAATTACTTTAACAAATTAAAAAGTAAATGCTTGGGACTGGAACACTGTGTGAGTGTAAGGCTGATTCCAAGTAGTATAGCCCAATCTAGTGGCAATTGGCTAGATCCCTTCACTGTTGTTGTGTATACACCATTAAGCCTCAACAGTTTACAAAAACTAAATTGTAGTTCAGCTATTACAATTGAAATGCTGGAGGGAGTCAGGTTCTTGCTTCCCAGAGGTTTTACTTAGTTAAGATAGCCAGCTTCAGTGGAGAAGGTAGAAATTGCTTTATGCAGTGAATCCCAGGTGGGGGGGGGGTCACTCAGGAAAGAAACCCATGCAAACTGAAATATATATATATATATATATATATATATATATATATATATATATATGTGTGTGTGTGTGTGTGTGTGTGTGTGTGTGTATATATCTGATATACAGGTGATATATAGTTAGTGGTTTTGCATATGCTTGTTCTACTACGTATAAGGTATATTATGTTATGGTCACTTAAGGTGTCTGGTAGACTGCTTGTGTGGGGGGTACAATATGGGGTTGTTAGTTAGGACCCAGTCAAGGATGGATTCCCTTTCATATTTTTTATCACATCTAGTTGGAATTTGGACTAGCTAGCCATGGAGATTTATTAGATTACTTGGTGGTTCTGATATGCAGGTGAACCAATCTAGGTTGAAATCCCCCAGAATAAGGGTTTCTTGTGAGTATGTGGAAGAACACCAGGATAAGAAGTCTTCAAGGCTAGCAGGTGTATTATCAGGTAGACTATAGATAACAATTGTGGTAATGACCTTTTTAGGGTGAAGTTGAAGTTGTGAGATAAGTATGTCCCAATTATTGGGGGAGGAGTAGGAGTTTGGTAATTGACGTACAGTTAAGTTGGACTTATACATTAAGGCAGTTCCACCCCCTTTACGAAGTGGTCTGTCTTGTCTAATGATATTGTAGCCGGTAGGGAGAACTTCTGAGTTAGCTATGTTTTTATTTAGCCAGGTTTCTGTTAAAGCAACTATGTCTGGGGAGTAGTGTGCTATTGTGGCCTGGAGTTCAGGTATTTTATTTTTTATACTTCTAATATTAATATTTAGCATTAAAGATGGTTGGTTTTGCTGCTGTTGTTGATTTGCCCAGGGATGAAGATAGTGGGGGTGTTATGTTCTGACAGTTTGTGTTGGACAGGATGGGTTTGGGCCTGGGTTGGGGTGGATATCCCTACTTATGGCGAGCCTGGTGTTAAAATGGTGATACAGATGTTGGAGTTTGGTGATGAGTGTGAGAAAGTATTGTGTTTTTTTGGAGTAGGAATGAGAGCATATGTGTTTAGTTCTGAATTGGTTTGTTATGTAGTTCTTGAACAACTATAATGACCGGGGCCTTTAATTAGTTGTGTGAAACTATCTAAATTCATGCTGGCTATAGGGGAGTTAGAGGTTATGTCTAACTAAATGATATTGATATCACCTAGTACAATTTTTTATTGTGAAATCTTTAAGGATATCCAGTGTAGGATATCTTCACATATAACTGTATTGTCACCAGGAGGGATGTAAAAGACAGTAAACCTTATTTTTTTAATTTTTTTAGTTTCAGGAAAGTAATAAGGAGCTCTACTGAACTGAATATTGGTATTGTTTTTTGTAAAGGGAAATGTGGTAGTTGTTATTACAGATGATACTATACCGGGGGGGTGGAATTTTTCAGTTGTTTATGCTGGGTTTAAACCAAGTTTCAGTTATAGTGAGAATACCAGGCATGTAGCTAGTAGTTTTATTTCATATGCTTCTAATATTTATACTGTAGCAGCAAAAGTTAGAGTACTGGGATGGGGGGTTGACTGTTGTGAGGCTAGAGTTGTGTGGGAAGGAATTGTCTTGATGTTGGTTGCGATAGGTGGGGCCAGTATTAGTGTGACTGTGTGAATGTCTCCTCCTAGGATGATTTTAGTATATTCGGATATTATTGAATCTTGATTTTTGGAGAGTATTTTGTTGCTTAATTTTATTTAAAGTTGAAAAATTGTATTTTAAGTTGAAATGAAGTGAATTAGCCTATATTTGGGGTAAAGGTGAGGGGCAGCATTAAATAGGTTTGGTGTGATGTGTGTGTGTGTGTGTGCGTGCGTGCATGCGTGTGTGTGTGTGTGTGTGTGTGTGTGTGTGTGTGCGTGTGTGTGGCGGGGGTTATGGAGGAAGTATGGATAGGTGGTTGGGACAGAGTTGGAAAGATGTTGAGAGCTGTTACTGTGTCATGGTAGGATGAGAGATGGTTCAGTATAGCTTTCAACCTCTTAACACAAAAAATATGGACAAAACCAAAAATAATTGGGGAACAAAGTCACAAAAATAGGGACAATGTTTAAATTTTGCTCTTATGAACTTAGAAAGTTGCTAGAGTAAAACGGCTTGCGTTATCATGCATTTTCTGAAGGATAACAAGTCTGAAACTCAGATAACTTAGTGAGAGTAATCCTCACTGATTTGCCACAAAAATCCAGAAAACCACAGATTGTTATGAGGAACAGATCAAAAATATGATGCAAAAATCTGGACATTCTGTGAAAATCTGGACAGTTGAGAGATATGTGGCTCAGTACAAGGAGAAGAATAGAGGATAATCTGAAGAGTAACATGATTAAGTAAAGGGATCTGCATTTTATTGATGGAAGGTAGTGGGGAAGTAGGAATTAGGAAGGAAATTGCAGGGCTTTAGGGTATTTATTGGTGGTGCAGTCTGAATGCTGGTAGAGGTAGGTAGGAAAGAGATATTTTCTATGACAAGAAAGTTAGGTTTTCTTGGTATTGTCTCGTATGTTACTGAAATATAAGAAATAAGGGAGTTTGAAAAGATAGTGTATGAGAATGTAATTAACACAGGAAGTAGTGAGGATTTGCTTGGGGAAAGTAAAAGCTGAAATGCAAAATATTAGATAGGTACTGTTGGGGAAGGGTCTGAGTATGAATGGATATAGTGCAAAACAGTATGGGATGGAGAAAGATGTTCGGGAATGATGCTACATGTTGGATGGAAGCTGGGAAATAGGAAAATAAAAAGGAGTGTTTGTATGATAGTAGTAAAGTTGTTTGGGGAGGGTTAGGAAATGGGTGTTACAGGTGAAATGTGGGAAGTGTAATGATAGAGTAAGAGGTGGTGTATAGGAATTGGGGGTGGGGTAGGCAGGCAAAGCAAAGCTGAACTTAACAAGGCTGAGTGTAGTGGGCTTCCCACCCTCAGGCCAATTATTGCTGACAGCAATCATTTTATAGCTGAAACAGAGCAATTAATAAAGAGACACAAAGTAGAACAGGTTTTGTTTCATTTACTGAACTCAGAAACCAGGAAGTTAAAGAGACTTGGTAGCTGGCATATACATAGTAATCTATTGGTCAGGTGAAAGGACAATAGCCAAATTAGTAAGTGGTCCTTAAAGTGCAAGGACTACTCCTTTGGGGAGAATGTCACAGCCACTTTCCAGCACAGGGTAGGCATGTATTTGACTAGATAAAGTTAATACACAGCAAGACTGTTTATGTTATACTTGCTTGCATTGCACAATGACAATATTCTTAGTGAAAACTTTAGAAGAGTTGGGCCTTGTGGTAAACCTCCTCTAGTTTTGAGGCCAGGGATGGTTCTAGTGGCCACAGGCTCTGAAATAAAAGAAAAGAGAAAACATCTATGAAACTGTAATAGTATATGGAGGCAATAAAGCTAATACTTGTTCCCAGAGATGGAGGAATTAACATGGTGATTCAGAGCAAGTGAATGAGAGGTATTGTAAGAGTAGAGAAATGGTAAGAAAGTTTATGAATGTAAGGTCAAAACAGGTTTAACAGGAGGTATACTGATAGAGAACCACAGTAAAATAGTGTATAGAGGTATATAGAGAAAATTATCAGAACACAGCACTACACTGATTAGCACAATATAACACCATCACTTAGTAAACATTCATTGAATTAACCAGTACATCAAAAGAATGTTTTATATACCAAAACACCAGCAACTGAAATTATATACATATTTGCTGAAAGCACAGGCTCAACATACATACAGCTTATCTGACTAGAGTGAAACTGA
The DNA here is from genome assembly GCF_019279795.1 of Protopterus annectens. NCBI lineage: Eukaryota > Metazoa > Chordata > Ceratodontiformes > Protopteridae > Protopterus > Protopterus annectens. Next base: position 336,744,570 of record NC_056732.1, read on the forward strand.
TACAAATACAACACACTACCTAGGTCTTTTCATTGTTCTACAGTCTTACAACAAATAGAAATATAATAACGCATGACACATACATGCACTGTGAAGATAGATGGTGACCGAGTGGAAGTGTAGAGCAAAGTGAGGAGATATTTAACAATTTATTCTAATACAGTGACCCTCCCAACCTCGGGTGAATTATTATAGAGGGTAATTAGTTTATAGTTGGTACAGAGCAATTAACAAGGAGGCACAAAGCAGAACAGGTTTTCTTCCATTTACTGAATGCAGAAACCAAGAAGCCAGGAAGACTAAGTAACTGGCATATACAGTGTCATCTATTGGTCAAGAGGCAGGACATGGGCCAACTTAGTAAACGGTCATTAGAATGCAAGGACATAAGTAACAAAAATTTGTATCATCACTTTATAATTAAATTCCTGCACTATGGACTTAATGAACAAACTCTAACAAAAAGACAGGAAGCCCTTGTACTATTAAAATACTGGAATGATACATGCAGATTTCCCGTGGCTGTAAGAATACATTGTTTATCCAACAAAAAACTTTAATCTGTACAACTGAGATGTTATGTCCTGGGCATTTCTTCTTAGCTGTACCAACTACCAATGTTGTTTTCTACTACACATTTGTTCACAAATCAGTTTGATTGTAGAGCAAAAATGCCAATAACACAGAATTTCCCCTGTGTAGAACAAGAAGAAAGACAACATAAACTTGAAGAAAATTTTAAAATATATTATTTCAGCTATCACTGATTTCCTCTGAAGAATTCACTTATTTCCATGAGACAGGTTACTCTTATAACCCAATTAGCACCCTAATGGTGTTGTTTTCAGTAACAATTTAATAGACATGAGCTAAGACTTGGTCCTACTCAAGCATTTAGTAAGGCTTGTCACGTGTTTTCCTTTAACACTAATTTTTTCAATTTCTCCTCCTCTAACGCTGATATAAACTTTACCAAATACCTGAAGTTTAAAAACACACTTTTCTCACACAATAAAATATGCTTCCATAATACATTGCCAGAATTCTTCTTATTAATGACATATAAATACTAATAAATTATTTTGCAAGATGCCATTATGGTTTTTACCTGTATAAAAGGATTTATATCATATTATCAGTTTTTTGAAACTTGAAATTCATATGGTCGAGAACGTATGATCACATTTCCAAAAACTCAAATGTAATTAAAAAGAATGGTAATGTAGATGAGTAAGCCCCCTGCAACCTCACACCCCTGGAAATTATATATACCAACTCCGAGACTGCACTAGAGTAGAGAAAAGGGCAAATTCCCCAATCCCCACTGTACTACAATCTACATTGACATGCTTTAACTGGGAATTTACCTTTTCCCCACTGTAGTATGCCATTTTGCAGTCTCTGGATATGCAGTAACAAAAAACAAACAACCAATAAACTTCTGGCTAACTGAATATATAATACAGTCACTTTTGTAAACATATTGACAAATTCATAGGTGTTTGTCTTGCTTAACTGGAGCTCTTTAAACTGCATTAGCACTATCCAGTCTATACTGTCTATATTTCAAGTCAATGGTCCTATTATAAATAAATAAACACTGGCTGTTTATAGTCTGAAACATATCTTTATTCCCTTCTGTTCTACTTTCCTCTCCATTTATTATTCATTTGTTTAATGGCATGAGTGTCTTCACATTACTTATCATGAATGGGCAGCTTCCCATCATCTCTATGGCCAGCCTGATAGACATGTGCATCCTGAGGCAATGTAGTGATTATCTTATGTATACTTACAACTACTTACTCCCAAAACAAACAAATACTTTATGCAAGAGATGTAGTTACACTATGAAATTGGAGGCAAGACTCTCACATAAGGACAAATTGAATGCCAAACAGGTTGTCAGCACACACACACTTATCACACTAAATAAGGACACGACACATAAACCCACATATGAGGAGGTACTCAGTAGTAACTTACCAAAAAGTCAGAGGCCTCCCAAATGGAAACCACTTACACACATAACAATGCAAAAAACAACAACAACACATAATAACATGCACACACCAGTGTCTCATCAAATAAGCCCATAAGGTATAACACCACAAAACCTAATTTATTGGTCATAGGTGACTTCATTGTGAGAGACATGGATGTTCCCCTTACTAGGTTGGATAAGGAGCGGGTTAGAGTTAGCTGTCTGACAGGTGCCAGGATCCATCAAGTCACTCAACCACAAGAACAACCGATATGACTTCTTTATAGCCCATGTGGGGGTGAATGACTTGAGATGTACCTCATTGGACTATATGAAGAGAGACATGACTGAGCTCTCAGATTACATATCAAAGGCAGGTAGCCCTAAGCAGCATTCTACCTTCTCCAAGGATGATGCCACAATACAAATAAAAATTATTTAGTTAAATAATTGGCTTAGGGCGGCCACGGTAGTGCAGCGGTTAGCATTGTTGCCTCACAGCAAAAAGTTCTCTGATTCGATCCTTGGCTGGGGTGCCTTCTGTGCGGAGTCTGCATGTCCTCCCTGTGGTCATGTGGGTTTCCTCCAGGTGCTCCAGTTTCCTCCCACATCCCAAAGACATGCTGTAGGTGGATTGGACACTCTAAATTGGCCCTAGGTATGAGTGTGTGTGTGTGTGTGTGTGTGTGTGTGTGTGTGTGTGTGTGTGTGTGTGTGTGTGTGTGTGTGTGTGTGTGTGTGTGTGTGCCTTCCGTGGAAGGTTGGGCGCCAGGCTGGCAACTCAACACTGTAAAACTCCACTGCCAATCATGAGTGGACAAGTGATCTGCTGTGGCGACCCCTAACCGGGAAAAAGCCAAAAGAAGAAGAAGAAGAAGTTCAATAATTGGCTTAGCTTCTGGTGTCACTCCAGGGGAATCCAGTATATGTCAGCCTGGGAAGCCATGGTTAACAAGCCATGCTGTTTTGACAAAGGTTGTCTGCACCTGTCTCATATAGAATTTTGGATACTGGAAAAGGCGTTAACCAACCCTACTGTTCCTCTTTTAGGCAGTGTCAAAATAAACAACCTCCCAACATAACAAAATGCTAGGAGTCTAAACAAGAAACTGCACTCCTTGGAAGCATTCCTTACTTTGTAAGATGCTGACATCTGTGAAGTCACTGAGACATGGTTCAAAGGCATCAAAAGCACCCCTGCTGTGCAGGGCTACCATGCCTTCCATGTGTTCAGACCACAAACTGAGCATGAAAGAACCAAAGGAGGAGGTGTATCCATCTTCATTAAGGATAAGGTCAAACAGTATGACTCTCTTGAGCTACTCCATGTCCTATTAACTACAGGCAAAGCCCTCTACCACATCATAGCTAGCTACAAGTACTCCACCATCATGAAACAAGAAAAGTGTGCCATGTAATTGAGTTTAATGGAGTCACTTACCATTCAGACCAACACCTTACTCATGGGTGATTTTAATTATCCTGTCATTGACTAGGAAACATTCACAATCACAAACATACTGACTCAGAGATTCTTGGACTTTGTCAATGCAAATTCTCTGGAACAGCTAGTCAGCACACCCACAAGAGGCTCAAATGTCCTGGACATAGTACTAACTAACATGGGAGAGCACTGCACCCCTTCGGTGTTATGTCATCCTTGGTAAGATTGGACAATACATCAGTCTCTTTTGATGTAATTATAAGACCAGATAACCCATGAAGTTGAAAAATGCTTAAGAATTTTTCAAAGACAATTTACTCCCTACTAAGTGATGGTATAAGATGTTTCAAAGCCCCCTTGAATGCAGATAATAATGGTTCCTATGCAGAGGTGTACACCAATGCCCTGTATAACCACATAAGCAGTTGTATAGAATCGGCTAACCTGACAGGATTATTTATTTTTATTTATTTTATTTTATTTTCAGTTTGATTACCAGGGAAGTCCACTGGGCCAAGAAGTGCCTATTTTCAGTGGAGGCCCGGGGACAAATGCTCCATGTGCAATACAGTACAATAAAGGTTACAAAATACAAAAAAAGGTTACATAATGTTAGAGAAGAAATACAAGAGTAAGATTCATACATTCAAAAAAACTGCAAGTGTAATATACATCATGAGACAGTTTAAAAAAGCAAAACACATAAGTTTACAATATTTGCAAGCTTGGAGTTTATTTAAAGTCTTCTAGTTCAGGTTCTTTAGAGAAATTAGAATAAGCTTAAGAGTATAGTAGAGCAGGAGTATGGAGAGCTTAGTGGGAAGAGTTATGTAGGGTGAAAGAAGGAGCATTTCCACTTGGAAGATAGGTGTAGGAAGAGTTAGTTTTTGAAGGATTCAATGTTAGGTATAGTGCTAAGTGAAGGAGGGAGAGAGTTCCATTTTTTACCTAGAGAGAAGGAGAGTAGAAGTTGGCCGGCGGGACGTTTGGGTTTGTGAATGGAGATTAGGTTTTGGTGTTCAGATCTCAGAGATCTGTTTGGGATGTAAGGGGGAAGAATGTTCTTTAAGGCTGGGCATTTATTGGGGGAGAATATTAATTTGTGAGCGCTGGTTAGTTGGAGATAGTCTAGGTGGTTAGGGAGTTCTAACCAATTCAGAGATTGAAGGCAGAGGCAGTGGTGAGTTGATGTTTTGAATTTAGTGGCAAATTTGGAGATCTTATTATAGCAAACTTCAAGTTTAGAGGTGTTGGAAGTGGACAGATTGGTTAGGAGAGGGGCTCCATATAGAAGAGAAGGTAGGAGGTAGGTGATAGCCAGGGTATGCCTAGAGGAGTTGGAAAGAAATTGATTGTTCCTATATAGCATACCTAGCTTTTGATGGGTTTTCTTTATGTTATGTTGAATGTGAAGATCAAATTTGAGGTGTTCGTCTATGGTAATGCCAAGGAGCTTTGCAGAGGGGACTACTTCTATAGCAGTGTTAGATTGGCTTAAGACATTGAAAGTATTTTTGTCAAAGGAGGAAACATTGGAGGGGAGGAAGATTAGTATTTTAGATTTATTGGAGTTGAGGGAAAGGTGGTTTTGGTGCATCCAGTACTCTGTAGTGGAAAACGCTATTTGAGTTTTAGTCAGTAGTTCAGGAATGTTGCGGGCGGTGATTAAAACAAGGTCTAGCTGAAAAAACAAGCCACCCTGGTGGACCCCTAGTATAAACAGGCTATACAACAAGAGAAAGAAACTGATGTTCAAGAACAAGAGGGAAGTGGATCAGAAGGGGAAGAAATATGTCTCTAGCTTAAACAAACAACTTGGAGATCTTGTCAAGTCCTCCAAAGCTAATTACAAAGCAAAAATAGCCTTCCTAGCTAAGGATAATCACACGGCATTCTTTTCTGCATCCCAAATCTAAAAGGGAATACCCAGCTATTCACTGAACTGGTTGTGAATGGCACTACCTATATTCAACCAGAAGCAGTAGCCAATCTGCTAGCTGACAGATTTGGAGCAATCTTTACTCACCTTTCTCCTCTAGTCTTCCCCCAAAGTATACCTGCCACCATTCCACAGCCTATTATCTCAAGAGAGCAGATCATCTCAGTATTCTACAAGGCCAAAAACACGGCATCAATGGGACCAGACAACATCCCAGGTTGCCTTTTAACCAACTTAAAACATGACCTAGCAGACCCACTTCAGTCCTTGTTTAACCATAGCCTGCAAACTGACTATATTCTAGTGGAATGTAGGACATCAACAGTAGTCCCTCTGCACAAAGGGGGACTATCTACCAACCCTGGCAATTATAGAACCATAAGCTTGACTAGCCTCATCTGGAAGGCCATGGAAAGAATCATTGTGGATCTTATTAACAATGACATAGGTAATCTCCAAACTCTGGACCCAACCCAGTTCTGATTTGTTAAATGTGGCTCATGCTTGTTAAACATGGTTGATTTCTTTGAGAAAGTTTCTCCCAAAGCTGCAACAATTCCGACAAACTAAATTAACAAAAAAAAGTGGCGCTGGGAACAACTACTTCATGTGTAACTTTTAATAACTTTTCTTTACTTTAAAGTAATAATAAAACATAGGTACACACATAAGCATTTTCCAACCCATAAAATAATGAACTTCTTCAGATAAGACACACTTTCAAAATTTACATTTAAACACACATTAAAAATAAACCATTGGTCATTTCAGTTACCACAAAATGTTTTTCTAATTGTGCGAACTCAAAAACTTTCAACTAATCAGGCACCTTTAAGACTTTTTCCCTACCCAATGACATTATGTCCTTGTTGTTAACTTAGATGCTTAATATTCTTAAATCACGAACACCTCGTACCCTCCCTAATTGGTTGGAGCAAAATACCTTCACCCAATAGTTTGCTTAAAATCTCATTTTACATATTCAATAACTTTATACTTTTATTGGCGAAACGAGAAATCTTCTTATTGGCAATTGGTTCCCATTATTACTTACTAAACCTATTATTTTATTTAGATTTGTCACCAGTCTTCATGAAGATCAAGTCTAAAACCCCACCCATTACTAACCAAAACGTATGCTGGAATACCTTCAAATTAATAAATAAAAAAATCTTACATAATTAAAAATACGTTTAAAAATTTATATGTTAAAATATATCATCTTATATTTATATTATATTAATAACTTTTAACAATGCAACACCTACTTTATCGTTCGAGGTTTTAAGCCTTAACAAACATGAAATAGAAGTCTGTTCATTAATAGTGGCCATACCCCCACATTCAGTCGGATTTGCCAAATAAGTTCCTTCAACTCCGACTGTAATGTACGGGGACCGCCCCTGCTATTCAGGGTTATGAAATTAATAGCCATATAAGTGAAACAATGTCCTGGGTATTCCTTTACATGCTTCACCAGTGCACTATTCAAACTATTTTTCTTAATATTCTGTCCATGTTCATATATCCTAACCCTGAACTTACGGTCATTTTTACCCAAGTAAAAAAACATACACTTTGTGCACTTAGCGATGCAAACCACACCCCTAGATTCACAGTTAAACTTACCCATAATTTGATAGTTAATTCCCTTTATTTCAAGACTTTTACACTCTTTCACCTATTTACAATATTGGCAAAAGCCACATTTCCTCATTTCCCCATTTTTATAATTATAATTATTGTTAGTATTTCTTTCCAAAATGTTCTTCAAATAAGGACCTCTATGATAAACCAAAATGAGTTTCTCACCAGTCTCCTTACTGAAATTTCTTCTGGTAGCAAAACCCAATTTTAACTTAAAATAGATTTTATTGATTTAATATTGTTACTGAAGGTAGTGGTAAATGTGATATTGTAGTTAAAGTCTGATCTAGGTTCGTTACCTACTTTATGCTCCATAGCATTAAAACCACTGAGTCCCCTTTGTTCATCTGATGTCCCCTCTGCTTCCCTATATAAAATAGGTCTAAAGTGGCCACTTCCTCTTTTGATTCATACTTTCAGAACTAATTCATCCAAAAGCACAGTGGGATACCCCTCTTTGCAAACATTTCAACTAATTTAAAACATTCTTCCCTAAAATGGTTTTCAATAGTAACCATTCTGGAAGTTCATACAAGTTGTCCTTTAACTATTGATCATTTCTGGTGCAATGGGTGGGTACTAGTATAATGCAAAAAGCTATTAGAGTAGGTACTCTTCTTACATATTCTAGAGATTAATCTACCATTCATTCTGTCCTTAATAACACATCCAGATAAAATATACTTTCAGTATTCATTTCATATATGAATTTAAAAAAAAAATGGCAGTGTTATTAACGTAATGTATACAATTCTGTAGTTCATCCTTTCTCCCCTTCCAGACAATATACACATCATCTAAAAATCTAACATATAAGTGGAATTTATTCCTAAACTTGCTCTTAAATAAATACTGATCTTCCCAAAAACACATCACCATGTTTGCAAAAACTGTCCCACATGGTGATTCCATGGCAACTCCAGTTTTCTATAAATAATATGTGCCTTCAAAAAGGACATAATTATTAGTTAATACCAATTCTAATAATTTTTCATGTAAATAAATTTCCCTTTACAAAGCCCCTTTCATTTGCAAAAATTATGTCACCCACATTATCCCCACATCCTGGGGTATAGCAGTATATAGATCTCTAACATCAATTTTTAATAACGTATAACCAGGGTCATATTACATTTCATTAATAAGGACCAAGTAGTTCCATGAGTCCTTTTCAAATCTGTGAATCATCCTTTACATTTTTTTAAGTTTAATATCCAAAAACTTAGTGCATGGTGCAGTTATTGAATTGTGCCCATCATACTGTGTTTGCAAATGGAACCCAAATATAGTTTTATTTGTTAAGCCAGATTAGAAGTTTGTTAGACTGTAGAAATTTAACTGTGACTGTAAAGTGTATTTTATTTGTATAATGTTATTATGACTCTTGTTTTATCTGTATATTATGATGAATGCATATGTTACAACCGTTGGAGCTTTTCTCCCCAGACCTCTGCTGAAAATGGACATATATCCAGTCGGACTATCCCGGCCAACAAATGTAAAATAAAATAAAATAAATAAATAGACTATTGGCCTCATAGGAGATCTTTCTATATCTTTATGTAGTTTTGGGACACCAAAAATAACTAGTGCCATAGGGTAAGATATGTTTAAATAATTAGATATATTCACATCTGTATGCTGGTCTATAAAAAAATCATTTAACTGCTGATAACTTTTATGGTAAGCCCCATTATGTTCATTCCTAGAAACAACTTCATAAGTGTCAGATTGTAGTAACTCCCTCATCCTATAAGTATAATAATAAACATCCATAACTACAAGCCCACCCCCTTGTCAAGCTTCATAAATCTTACATTTTGATATTTTATATATAACAAGGTATCTCTTTCATCTAGTGTTTAATTAAATCTTGACCATCTTTTCATTTTATATTCATTTTCTAATAACTTTCTTACATCCAATTCACATACTTTTTCATATAGTTGTAAGGCTGGATGCTGGGGTGGGTTGTCAATACTCTTTACTCGCAAGCCTTCATTTGAATGAGGGAATGGTAAAGACTCCCCAAAAATATATTAGAAATTCAGTTTTCTTAAATATCATTTTAAAGCGATCAAGGATGTTACCAAATCCAACCTGCCAGTTGGAACAAACATCATACCCTTAGATAAAATGTCCACTGCAACAGAATCTATTTGAATAGTTGAATAGTTGTAAACTTTAAAATATATTTGTTCATTAAGAACTATAGAAAGTCAATTACATTGAAAATGTCTGTCATTTTGTAAACAAAACCTCTCATTATTTTGTAATAATATATGTGGTTCCAATGTCCTCTCTGCGATTGGGTCTGATATGTGGGTGCATTTGCTTGACTTGGTCCACATTGTCTCCTCTATGAAGGGTACGAAAATCCTGGTCATTTGATTGGTTCTGTCATGTTGGCTGGTTATTTCGTCCCTCAATCTTTCTGAACATTTTAACAGCGAGAATGCTTCTTCACCTGTTGCATTTTCATGCATGATGTTATTTACATAGTTATTACCACTAATAGTGAAGTTATTCTGAGCAGACCTATTCCCCCCACCCCCATGGAAGCATTCCATGTTTGTGATGAAGTGGTCTCTGGTAAGTCTTCCCATTCACATAATCTGCAATGTCTCACCTCAGTTTTTTCAATTTAGCATTTTTAAGTTGGACCATGTGTTGCTCAATACTATTATAGATCCACATATATTCATATTTGAATTGTGCATATTGACCATCCATTTTTGATGGTATTCTCCAATTCCAAAAGGTCCCTTTCCAACCATTCAATCATATTCATATTGTGTTTCATCAGCAGTTCCAAAAATTGGATTCCATGTTTGTTAAACAAATTGCTAACATCATGGTGCAGAGGTGAATTTTCCACCAACCCTGTTGGGTAGCACCACACCCTCAGATCTTTTGGGATTATATTAATTTGAATGCATTCCCTAAAATAGGCTTTCTCGAGTTTAACCTTCTTGTATTTTAATAACCTGTAATCCAGATTGTTCAATTTTTCACTAATGATATTAGCCACTGGTGAGTTAGTAACATTAAAATCAAAACCAGTTTGTAACCAGTCATTTAAAAGGGAAATTTCATTAAAATGCCTCTCCATTCTGGCATTATCATTATTTTGATACCCAGGAACAGGTTCAATGTAATTAACACATTGCTATAAACCTTGCCCTCGAAACATAGGTGGATTAGAACCAAATCCTGTTCCATTATTACAGTTATTTAAATGGTTACCATTCATACCATTATTAGGCCCACAGGAAGTAAATGGAATATTTCCTTTGTAGTACCAACTGCGTTGGATAACCACTGTAACTACTTTCTTGCTGGTTATTTATAAAATGTCCTTGATTTTGAGTCAGGCAATCCACTCTCTGCGTTAGCTGTTGAATCAGCAGGGTTAGGTTCCCAACAGAACCATTTAAGTCTTCTCCTCTAGTTTGAGTTAATAAAGGAGGCAAGCCCAATTCATTTTTGGCATCTGATTCAATGTAGTAATTATCTTATGTATACTGACAACTACTTTCTCCTGAAACAAAGAAATACTTTATGTAAGAGATATAGTTACACTATGAAATTGGAGGCAAGACTCTCGCATAAGGACAATTGAAACAAAAACAACAAATAGCTTGTCAGCACACACAAACTTCCCACACTAAATAAGGACATGACACATAAACCCACATATGTGGAGGTACTCACTAGTAACTTACTGAATGATCAGAGGCCTCCAAAATGGAAACCACTTGCACACATAACAATGCACAAAACAACCACAACACGTTATAACACACACACCAGTGTCTCAACAAATAAGCCCATAAGACGTAACACCACAAAACTTAATGTATTGGTCATATTTAATAGCTTTATGCCAAATTTAAATGAAATTATAGGTTTAGTAAGTAATAATGGGAACCAATCGCCAATAAGAAGATTTCACATTTCGCCAATGAAAGCATAAAGTTATTGAATATGTAAAATAGAATTTCAAGTGAACTATTAGGTGAAGGTATTTTGCTCCAACCAATTCGGGAGCGTATGAGGTGTTCGTGATTTAAGAATGTTAAGTGTTTAAATTAACAACAAGAATATAATATCACTGTGTAGGGGAAAGGTCTTAAAGGTGCTTTATTGGTTGAAAGTTTTTGGGTTCACCCAATTAGAAAATCTTTGTGGTGACTGCAATGACCAATAGTTTATTTTTAATGTGTATTTGAATGTGAATTTTGAAAACATCTTACCTGATAAATTTCATTATTTTAATAGAGGAAAGGGCTTATGTTTGTATCTATGTTTTGCCATTATTTTAAAGTAAAGAAAAGTCATTAAAAGTTACATGTGTACCAGTTTGTTCCCAGTGGCATGTTTTTTTTTTGTTACTTTAGTTCTTTGAGAGAGTCACCAAGGCCCTAGACAAGGGAAAGACAGTGCATACCACTTATCTTGACCTAGCAAAGGGATTTGGCTAAACCCCCCCCCCCACTCAGGTATTATAGAGAAACCCTCTCAGTAACACCTACATTACCAGATGGGAAGCCAACTGGCTCACAGACAGGACCCCTACTGTCAAAGTGGGAGACTTCACCTCCAACAAAAGACCAGTTACTAGTGGCATACCACAGGGTCTGTGCTGGCTCCCTCACTCTTTGGAATTTATTTCTCAGACATCCAGGAAAACTTGGAAGACCTGTGGCTGACCAAGTTTGCTGATCATTGTAACTAGGGGCAGTCACTGAGTCCCTGAATGATATTGATATACTGAAAACAGGGTTAACACAGAAAAATGATTGGTGCCAAAGTCACAGATTAAAGCTAAATGCAAAAAATGCATTATTATTCCCTTTTGGAAATCTGACATCCCTGCTAATTACATTATAGACAGCACCCCCTAAGTGTCGACCCAGTGGTGTGTGATCTAGCTATACCCATCTGAATTTTGACCACCACGTATCTATAGTAGTAAGGAAATAGTTTTATGTGGCACATCTTATATGTAAAGGCATCGCATCTTGATCTAAGGATGTTATATAATTCCATTATACTTGGCCGTCATCAAACCAATAATTGAGTACAATGCTTCCTTATGCATGTACCTCACCAGACACCTACAACAACTGGAGATACCACAGAGGTTTCTCAGCAAGAAGTTACAGGGTACACAAAACAAGTCTTAGGCAGAAAGCCTGAAAGCCCTGTCACAGTATTCTGTCCTCTACACTTGCCTGGCTTACAGGGCAGTCTCTGACTCAGCCCTGATGGAAATGCTATACATTCATCAATCAAACTGCATAAGGGTCACTCACTCCAGGTCATGTTAGAAAGATAGATACATCTCACAGAGACTGCCACTTCTCTGGAACATGTTTGCAATTTATGGGAAACAGAGCACTTCCCTGACCTTCTTCAAATGCAACCTAGATCAATGGATGGATAACCTCAAATTCACTACTGGGGTGGCAACCATGTCCCTGCTGGACAGAGGAAATCGGTATTAACTACCATAGACCCTTACCTGTGCGAACTTTTATGAACCTGTGAACCTATAAACTTATGACTATGTGCAATAGATCTTTTTCTTTGTCAGAGAGGCAGTAAGAACATCATCAAAAGATGGGGGAATGGAATGCAAAACTGAAGGCACATGGGATGAAACTGTGTGGAGATAAGACAGCTGTAATGGCAGCAAGTGGGTGAAAGCAGAAGAAACTGAGAAGTGAGATAGAAGGGAAAGTAATAAAACAGTTAAACAGCTTCAAGTGTCTGGGAGGGGTGGTTGAGGAGAAGGGAAGTCTGAATAAGGAGATCAAAGCTAGAATCAGAGGGACTGCAGCCAACTGGCAGAGAGTGTCAGTGGTAGTGTGTGATGGAAGAATGCCAAAGAAGCTGAAAAGTAAGGTGTATAAAACAGTGGTGCAACCAGCACTACTGTATGGCACAGGAACCTGGGCAGTAAAGGCAGAGCAGCTGAGGAAGCTAGCCATGATGGAGATGAAGTGCCTAAGACAAGTGATAGGATGAACACTGTGGGGCAGATGAAGAAATGAGGACATGAGAGCAAGCGCCAAAGTAGCTCCAGTTGCATTAAAGGTCACAGAGAAGAGATTACAGTGGTTCAGGCACATGTGCAGAAAAGCAGAAGACAATCTGGTGAAGAAGATTTGGGAACGATATCAAAAAGGCAAGAAGAAATGACGATGCCCGGCAAACAGGAGGGGGATGGATTGTGTGAGAGAAGACCTGCGACAGTCAGGAATGAGTGTCAAAGAAGGTGGGAGAGTGGTATTAAATAGACAGAGATGGCAACACTTGACACAACACCCCGACTCCATATAGAAAATGGGAAAAAGGGGATTGATGATGATGATGTTAAACACTTCTGGTCTTCCAGCTTCTACTGAATTTCTCTTTTCTCTTACTCATAGGTTCATAGATAAATACTAGGCTATTTGCCCTTGTTGGCAATGTTTTAGCCTAGCTAGTTTCCCCTTTTTGTGGTCATATTAACCTATCCCTTGGGTTAAAGATTGGCTATACCCATCCCATGGTCAGTAATTATGTTGATGGTGCAGAAGATGTTTAGATTCCTAGACCAAGTATTTCTAATGCCCTTTGACTCGTTGATGTGCAATAAATCATTACTGGGTCAAAGGATGCCTTGTATGCCAGACACAGGTCACCTCTTAGCAGTCTGTAGGATAGCGAGTATAGTGACAGGGCTTTGAGTTAGTTCACAAAGGACATGCTATTTAGGCCTTGTATCCTTTTAGTAAGGTATCTTTATTGACATTCCAGTTGTCGCATTTGTCTGGACAGATACATGCCAAAAGGGGGAATTATACTCAGTGATTGGCCTAATGAGGGCTGGATAAGGGGGGCAATGACACCCCTATATCTAGACACAATCCCTTTGTTTATAAGCTGTGCAATATGGAAAGACTTTCTTACAACAATGGACACATTGTCAGCTACCAGTATGTTAATCAGAGTATCATTGTAGCCTATAGCTGTTAATTTCTTGTTTTGAGTCAGAAATATCTTCTATAAAACTGTCTTTATCTTTTATAGATGTTAAAGCTCATACTAATTGTGACTTAAAACACATTTTTTGTTACAAAAGGGTGCATACTTATAGCATATATATAAGTATTCCTCTTTACATCCTTCTTAAATGTTCTAGTTTGAAACAAATATTTACACTTTTAAGTAAAATAATATTTGTTTTATTTGTACTTGTATTCTATATTGTACTTTTGGATTTTTAATAACAATTGTCTCTACTCAGTTTTATAGGACATTGATGGTTTGCATAGTTGATACATTGTAAATGATGAGTTGGAATTCAACAATATCAGTGTATACTATCCACCATGTCCCCTCTGTGAATTCACTTTATGAACCATGAACACAGAAGGTTTAGATGCAAGAAACTTCTGAGATGTAATGGAGATACTGGATCTGTCATATCCATTCTAGTACATCTCTATCTATAGCATGCTAAAAACTACAAATTAGAATTAAATGTGTCAAAATACAGACAGAATAAACTGAATAAAATCATAAAAAATTCATGAAAATCTCAAGGTCGGCCACTGGAGTGGAAAAGGACTAAGACAGAGAAGTACACAAAATCAGCCATAATATCCTGTCACCAAAACAACAAAAGTAAAGGCAGCCTCTTCACATGAAGATAGAGCTAAGAGTGTGTGATATATGACTACATACCCTAGTGCCCCTCTTGGCTAAAGCCCTAACTTCCCAGAAAAGATAAACACTTTCTATGGCTACCACTTTAAAGTGAATTGTTACCTAGTTTTGCATCTAGCACAGTAAATAGTATTGAAATGCAAAACTGCAGCACTCAGGCTGTTGTTAAACAACATACTGCAAGATGCTGTGGAGCTAAAGGCAAGATGGAAACATTATAAGGCCTATTGGATATGATTTGGGACTCCTCTATTGCATATCTAGACCCCTCCCCAGTTCACTGGCCACAGTGGGTAATTGCAGAGTCTTTCTATGATCAGATCCATGTTAACGGACTGGCAGATAATTAATTGAGTTTTGGGGACTTAAATAACAAGAAAAAGAAAAAACAAACCAAAAAAGTGGCCAAATCAGAGTTCTATAAAGTGAGCTCAGGTCTTATACTCTACAAAATGCACAGTGTTAAGGAGCTGTTTTCATGCATCCATACCGTTTTTGTGCATATAGAATTGATATAGGAAGAGAGAGCTGTGTTTTTTTTTTTTAATTTTTCTGAAAGAGCATGAGACCAACTTCTATATCATGATACAAATGTCTAACTATGCCAGCCACAGCAATCACGTGCTTTAAACTTGTACGTAAAAGGCAAACATCAGCAGTGCAGCTGAAATGCAGAGAGTGGTGTCAGATAGTTAATTGTAACAGACTCTGTATGTCAGGTAACTACACGCAGTACAAAATGTGGTATGCCAGATAGCTACACACAGTACTGAATATGGTTGTATGCCAGGTATCTACACACAGTACAGAATATGGTAAGGTGAGAGATGAAATATCACCATACATAGCTCTCAACTGTCCAGATTTCATAGAATGCCCAGATGTTTTATTCTTATTTTTGGTCCTTTTCTCATAAAATTGAATTTTTCTCGTAAATCACTGGCAAATCCATTGAGGACTGAAGCCAGAAAATAATGACAGACATTTGATTTTCAGACTTCAGAAAATTCATGCTACTGCAAAACCTGTTATTCTATCAACTTTCTATGTTTATAAGAGCAATATTTTAAAAAAAAGTGTCCCTGTTTTGGGGCCTCTGTCACCTATTATTTGTGGCTTTGTCCAGATTTCTTGCTCCAAGAGGTTGTGAGGTATGTCTCCACATAGTATGGAATATGATAAGGTGAAACCTTGCTGAAGTAACTCCACACAGCATGGAATGTGGTAATGTGAAAGCTTGCTGAAAAATTCAGTTTCTGGAAAATGCTCACATGTAACATTTATAAACACCTGTTTATACAGGGAAATAATGAAGTGCAAGCAATTAGAAAACATGACTATAAGAATTTTGAAATGCTGTATTATACTGCTTAGAAAATATTATGCATTTGTAAATCCAGTGATTTTATTACATTTGGTTTATGTTTGTTGTATGCTACTTTTGATAAAATGTGTAATAAGTTCATAAGTTGTGCACCAGCATTAAGACCATATGCCCACCTGGTAACATTGACTCTAAAATTTCTGTATTGAGCAATTTCTCCCAAGTTCACATATCCAGTTGTCTCTTAAAGGATTCTAAGCTCCTACTGTCTCTAGTCTGAAGTAATCATTTATTCCATATCATCAATCACTGAGTTAAGTAAGAGTGACTTAATTATGTCCTCATAGTACCTAAATAAACCTTCATAGCCTGCTGTCTCCATGTTAAACTACAGTTGTATTTATTGATTGATTGATTGATTGATTGACATTTGATTACTGGGAAAATCCAACTAGGTAGCAACCCATTTTCAAAAGAGGCATGGGGAGAAAAGCTACAAAGTATTATGAAAACATTTTAAGAACAATACTTCATTTTAAGAACAATACTTGTATAGTCTTGAAAAATGCAACAAAAGTATCTGCAGTTTGAATAACTATACCAAATTAGACATAATATGAAAACATTGGTTAAGAATAGATACAAGTTATATGACAAAGATTTAATATGTAGAGAATTTTTAACCAGTTTGTAGAGACATTAAACATAAGTTAGTATATTATAAATAGGAATGCAGTATGAAGTGAGAGAAAGATTGGCTTATGGTATATTTAGAGAGAAAATCAGGGGTGAGAAATTGACAAAAATAAGGAAGTGAATGAAGAAGGGAGAATAAGGAGGTATAAGATATAAATAGATAGTTGTAAACTTAAGTTGTGGAAGACATTTTATGCAAATATTAATTTACCATTGTATGTTTCTGAAGAAGTTTGTTATTTTATTCAAACAAAAAACGTAAGCTAACAGTGTGTTGGAAGTGCGTTTAAAGTTTATGGTGTGTCCGAGGTTCATTTAACACATTAAACAAGTGTTAAAATTTTAAAACACTCGCTGTGTTCTGTGAATTACCCAAAGCTGCTTGTTCATTTCACATTAATTTACCATTGACATAGTAATGATGAATTTTAAATAAACTAAGGTATTTGCATCTATTATTGTAACTATTATCTTTGTGAACTAAATCATCTTGGTAAATTTTCTCTGTATTCTTTTAATGCACACCTACCAGTGTCTGAAAAGTAGGAAACTTGATAAAGAAGTGCCAGGGAACAAGTCCCATTATTAGTATATGTGGGTTTGATATACAGACTCACCAAAGATGAAGAGGATAAATACTTTTCTGTACATTAACATTTAAAAGTATGTTGTTATTCCACGTATTCTGAGAAAATACAGAGTACAGTAGGAATGTGTGTGTGTGTGTGTGTGTGTGTGTGTGTGTGTGTGTGTGTGTGTGTGTGTGTGTGTTTGTTTATTGGGAGAGGAACAGATTTCTCATGTGGAGAAGTTAATGTATCCTGTGGTCTTGCTCAAGAGTAAAGGTAAGCTAATTTAGGAGAATGACTCATAAGAGTTGCAGATGCAGCTGTATTGCAAGCATTGTACTGGTCTGTAGTTCTGAACTGAGAACTAAATCACAGGACAAAGCTCTTAATTTGTTGTCCTTATTTTTTATTTGGTTAAGCCCGCTAAACACAAGCATTTTCAGAGGCAAACAAAGAGCACTGTCTGATTAAGTAACTTGCTGAGAGCAACACAGTAGGCAAATGGAAACTGAGGGAATCAAACCTTGAAATACAGGAAGCAGTTCATTAGTAGCCCATAGCCTTAATCCTCTGTCCTTACTGCTAGACTGTTCTCACCTAGGGTCATGTGCTTTGCATAGTGATTGAAAGGATGCAAGTGAGAATATAAGAGACAAAAATGTGACTTCCACACAGATTAGGTGAACTCACTCTTTATGACAGAGAAAAAGCCTGTCAATTCAGGGGAATGTCATAAAGCACTTACTGTGTATTGTTGTTAGGGTGAGTCAGTTGTGGTGGTTAGGACATCTTTTGAATATTCTCCTTCTGCATCTCTTATAGGTGGTGTACATGGCAGATTGCACTAGAAATAGACCTCAGGCCAGGCACAGGACATTTTGAAGGGATTATATCTCTAAACTTCCCTATGAACTTCTTGGGATGCCACGTAATGAGCTGAATGCTGTTGCTGAGGAATGGGAAGTCTGCATTACCCTGCTCATCTCGCTACCACATTGACCCTCTTCAGGACAAGCAATTTATAAAACAAATGAATGATTGGATAGGTGAAAAGTATTGATTTTCTGACTATACTGATACTGCTTTATATATGAATGGTATCCAGCTTTTATTACCCATATGAAGATACTATATTTGTAATAGACCCTGCCTATTCCAGAAGTATATGTGGAAGGATCAGTTTCACTAGGTAGCTTATATTTCCGTATATAATGCATTCATTTCAGCGTGTCTTCTCAAAATGTATTTAATTTATTCACTTACAGAAGATACCTACAATAAAGAGCTATCTTACGAATATTCTGCTATGGGGTTTATGGAAGTTACCGCAATCCGAATGAATAATCAGTTTAATACAGGTTTTGGTAGTCATGAAGTGACTGCACTGCATACTATTGTCATGTCATTGCATATGGAAGATATCGTACTCAGTGATAAATGTAAAGCAGCACAATGCATTATATCCACCTTTGCTTCATGAGCCATAGACGTCAGCAACATGTGCTTTGCATTATCACTCAGCTATGAGTAGTTGGCCACTAAAATTGTACAAACATTGAGTCAGATGCCATATGTGAAGAGGTTTATTTATTTAAAATGCATGTACTGAGGGAGAACACTAACTTCAGTCTTGGCCCATAAATGCCAAAATGGTCAGAATTACATTTAGTGAGCAAAATACCAAACATAGTTATAGTTAATTAGAACTTAACAATGCATCTTCAAAGTGCAGTTCAAGAGCAGGGCAGCAGAATCTAAAATTATAATGGAGGCAGTGTATTGCTAAAGTCTAAAAATATTTTTTTAATAGGGAGCCCTGTGGGTAAACAAGTAGTTGCCCACCAAAGGTAAAAGACTCACTGTCCATGCATAAGTTTACCATCGGTATGAAACAGGTCATATAGGAGAAGGATAAATAAAAGCTGGATTGCAGTGGCAGCATATCTGTGGAGCAGAGGAAAAGTTAGAAAGGGTAGGCCTTGGTGACAAGCAATCCTTTCCTGTTGCTATGTTTATGTAGTGCACAGGCATATGTTTCAGAGTAGGGTTTTAATTTTATTGCAGTAGTGTAGCGGTAGCATTGTTGCCTCACAGCAAGAGGTTCTGTTCGATTCTCGGCTGGAGTACCTTCTGTGTGGTGTCTGCATGTCCTCCCTGTGGTCGAGTGGCATTCAAAAGACATGCGTGAATGGGTGTGCCTTCGTTGAAGGTTGGTCGCCGGGCTGGCAACTCGGCACCATAAAACATCTACTGCCAATCATTAGCGGACCGGAGTTCCGCTGTGGTGACCCCTAACCGGGAAAAAGCCGAAAAGATAAACAAACTAACATATTCTATGCTATGTCATAAATGATACTCACATATTCTACTTTACCAAAGCCTTTTTTCTGTACATCCTGGTCCTTTTTCCTCTTACTAAGCATTGTTATTATTGACTAAAACACATTATTGGAATTTCTTTAATTTGCTATGTAGCCCTGTTTTGTTGGAGTTGATTATCAGCTGATGGAAGGTATTGTGTTACATGCAAGCAGAACTGCCTTGACACTGGGGGTCAGGAACTGTAAATTATTTTATGGAGGAGACCATGACCATTTTGTCATGTGACCTAAACATGGTGGTTCAGCAGCATCTTGTCTCTAGGCAATCTGCACCATAAATCTAGTTGCCATCTGTCCCAAAGGTCAAGGAACTCAAGAGCTAACTTTTTTAGCTGCTCTGCTTATTTGATGGTCACATAGTTACCATATAGCAACTAGAAACTGGGAGGAGTCAGAGAAAAGAAGGGGGGTGAGCAGCAGAAGGGAAATTTAGCTGGTTACCGCAAGTCAAAGAACCCTTCAACATGGTAAAAGAAAATGTTGGCAAGGGTACTGATTCTTGGGGTTGGGTTGCTGAGGATGTCAACCATCAGAAGCAGTACAAGGACTTTCTGTCTGATAAAGGGTCCTGACCAGTGTCTGTGTGTTGTCAGGTGAAAATTATATTAATGGTCACAGTGCAGTGATGTGATGGGGGGATCAAAGTTTGAATCCTATAACTTACTGCAAGATATCTTGTAGGATGTTTAACTTGTGTGCCTTTTCCACCTACAGTACCTAATGATGTGCTCCCATTAATTTCTCTGCATGCCAGATATGAGAGATCCTTCCTCATCCTGGACTGTAGATATTTTGTAGTGTAAGCAGCACTCTAGGAATCTACTTGTCATTCTGTTCGCATCATGTATATTAAAGAAAATGTATTCATCTGCTACAAAAGAAGCACTGTTTGCTGCATCAGGGAATAGTGATTTTTTCCTTAGATTCTGATATCATTTGTACTACCTGTCAGCTTAAATGTACTCTGCATTTGATATCTTTCTTTAAAAGCCATCTACTTATTAAGTCCAGAAAGAGTGTGAAAGACAGTCCTCAGTAAGTAACATGTTGATGCTTGTGTCTAATTTAATCAGCCTCAAATATGCCTGCTCCTTCCTTGTCAATGATACAGGCTAGTGCAAAGCGATAAATGCTTTCCGCAGACTGATATTCTGTTGACATTTCTATAATATTAATTAGATTGCCTTGTCATGTTATAAGAAATTTGCTTAAGCTTCATTAGAAATTCTTAATACACAAAGTCCCCCCACTTTTTGCTGAGTGACAGAGACTGTCACTGGGGGATGTCACCCCCTCAAAAAATGTGAAACGGCAGGGCACTGGACTCTGTAATAAATTGAAAGTAGGAGGACTAGTTCTTGATGATGGCTTATTAAATTGGACAAAAGCTGTCTGCCTCTCACCGATGTCTCAAGATGCCCTCTGCCTGCTTATGAAATGTGTGTATGTGATGGAAAGCCATTTGCATTACCCCGCAGTCATTTTTATATGCGAAGGTAATGAAGTTGTCAGCGGAGCCTCAGTGTGGTAGAGCTTGATATTCAAATAGGCTTGTCCCCAGCTGATCTGTAAGTTCCTGTATTACTGACTGAATGATCCAATTATGCACAGCAACTGCAGCTTTCTTTCCAGGTAGGAGGCAAGATGGCCACACTGGGATGCAAGCTCTGCAGATACAATTAATCCTTTGACTGCTAATGAGTGTAGCTGGGTCACAGCTATATAAACAGCATATGTTGCACTTGCTTCATGTGGGTGCATGTAACAGTTTGGTTATTTAGAGATTGTTGAAATAAAAAAGAGCTAAATTACATTACATCTCATTCATTTAGATTTAAACATATATAAATCCTCAAGACCAGCTGCTCTTGAAATGGCTTCTGGATTCTTTCCTTCCTTTTAATGAAGGGATGGGGTGCATGTGAAAGTTACCTTCAAGCGTTTTAACTCCCATTTCAAGATGGTACATTGTTACATTACAAAGCATTTTACACAAGCATATTTTTTGTGTCTTCCCTGGCTTATTGTCTAGAAACAATTTTGGGTAATGGAACAGAAGGCTGCACTTTTAATGCTTCCTTCCAGTATTATTTTATGAGGTTTGGGAGCTGCTTGTGATTGACTAGTCATATTATTAGACAGATCCATGTTTTCTCTGCCTCTAAATAAATAAATAAATAAAAATACATGGCATAAATAAATAAAAATACATGACAGTTTGTTATGAGAGATGCAAAGATATGCATATAAGCTGTATGGAATAATATACCTTTACTATCCTGAAAATTACATCTCAAGAGACAATTTCACAATTATATATCAAGACCCTGAGCAATTTGCTCATGTTGTTACCTTCTCATGAGTCCCTTTTCCAGCAGTGCATGATAAAGCCGAATGGGTGACACTTAAAATATTTATACTGATAATGAACTGCAGTTTGGTCTGTTAGCAGTGCAGTTTAAAATGTGTTATCATATCCTCTGGTGCTGTGTAGCAGTTTCATCCTAATTTCTGTGGCTGAACCACAGCGGAGTTGCTTCTTTCTTTCTTTAATAAAAACAAATTCCTTTTGTTCAGATATTGTCAAATATACCATGCAGTGTAACTTGTTACTGAAGAGAAAAGGAAGCCTATTCAGGATTGTGGAGGAGTTAGAACCTATGCTGACAATCAGTGGGTGCACGGCAGAAACACAGCTCAGGAGAGGATGTCAGTCCATCACAGGATGCATGCACACACTCACTTTTACACAGCATGCAAACCTACAGCAATTTAGAGGATCACAATTGATTTAATAACTTATTTTTTTTAGATGTGGATAGAAGCCGGAGTACCTGGCAAAAACCTGCATGCATACAGGGAGGACATGCAGGCATTCCACAGAACAGACACAGTTGGGAACCAAACTATGGAACCAAAAACTGTATTTCAACTAGGAATTTAATTTAAATTGCATTCTTACCATTAAATGAATAATCTTCTATTCCCATTTATCCCCATTCTGATAGCTTGATGTGTTGCATTTGTTACTCTCTAGATTACTATTCTAATTTCTCCTTTCATAAAGCAGGAACCTCATCTGATATAACCAATTTCAGAGCGATTGTCATATTTATCTCTTTTGTCAAAACTTCTGGAAAAATATATTCACAAGCAAAGTCTTCAACATAGTCTTCAGGAAAACCTCCTGACCCCTACACAGCATGGTTTTAGTCCAGCCCATAGCACTACCACAGCCTTATTAACCTTCACAGATACTACCGACAAAGCCAGAGACGAAGACAAACTTGTTTCGTGTGTATTCCTTGATCTCGCTAAATCTTTTGATCCGGTCTCTCAACAAAAACTCCTGTAGCAGCTGTCTTTCCTCAAGCTGTCACAACCCACACTGCTATGGTTTAACAACTACATAACTGATAAATACCAGTCTGTTAAACGGAGCGCCCCGTTTCTCCCTTTCTTCCTTACTGTCAATATGGGTGTGCTGCAGGACTCCATTCTCAGCTCTCTAATCTTCAATATATTCACTAGCAATTTACATAATCCTATCAGCAAGCTTATCTCATACAATATGTTGATGATTCTACCCTAATATGCATTTTAGACAACCTAATACAATTTCAGAGAATTACTCAAGGAGCCTTTAATTCTGTTGAAAGTCGACTACAAGATACTCACCTGCTACTAAATTTCCAAGCAAACTAAATTACTTCTCTTTTTTCCAAAATCCAATTTCCATGGAAAAACAACTTCAAATGTTTTCCTTAAGTAATAGCATGAATGAAGTTACCCCACATACAAACCTACTTGGCAATTGATAACAATCTTAAATTCGACTTACATATCCATAGTAGCATCAAGAAAACCCATCAGAAACTATTCACCCTACACAGAATAATGGAATTCCTTACACTCTGCCAGACTGACTCTAGCTGCCACTTACCTCTTGCCCTGTCTACTATATAGAGCCCCTACCATGAGTAACCTACAAGACTCACTTCTACACTTGAACAGATTGACTTGAAACAAACCTTACTGGACCAAAACTGTTTAGCACTAAAAACACTAAAACACTTAAGTAGCTCAAGCTTCCTTACTACCTGTCTTATACTCAGCTCACCTTAACCCATAAAATCATCCATACCCCATCTTTCTGCTCAGCAATTAGACATATTTTCCAATACTGTCTTCCATATTGTCCCCTTTGGACAAATAATAAATATATGCTTACCATCTGCAAACCACAGACAGATGCTGGGGTTAGTCTCTATTCCAATAATGTATCTAGAACTTCAACAATTGGCTAAGTTTCTGGTGTCATTCTAAGGGGATCCAGTATCTGTCTGCTTGGGATGATCTGATTGACAGACCTCGATGCTTTGTCAGAGATGGCCTGCACCTGTCATCTTTGGGTTTCCAGGTACTGGCTAAGGCTCTTGCCACCCCTATAGTGCCTTTTTTAGGCAGTGTTCCAAAGACCAAATTACCACCATAACAGCTATAAATAATTGCAGTCTGTGGGTTATGATGCTCAATGCTAGAAGTCTAAATCTCAAGATGCACTTGCTCGAAGTACTTCTCAAAATGCAGAACATCGATATTTGTACTATAACAGAGACCTGGTTTAAAGCAACAGAAAGCACCCCTGCGCTACCAGGTTATAACTCATTCCATACATTTTGGCCCCAAAACATGGACCGAAGTGCCAAAGGCAGTGGTGTCTCCATATTCATAAAGGATATGCACACTTCCAGACTAGTAGCCCAGCATAATGCATCTGAGATACTTCAGATACAACTAACATTGGGTAAGATGGCAATCCAGGTCATAGCCTGCTATAGGTCCCCAACCATGTCCCTAGACTCTCACTCCATGTTCCTAAGCACCCTGGAATCTATCAAGGTCCAACCCAACACTGTCTTACTAGGAGACTTCAACTACCCCTCCATCAACTGGGAAAACTACTTAAGCACCAATACACTGGCCCAGTGCTTCCTGGAATTAATCAGTTCCCATGCCCTGGACCAGCTCATCCGGACCCCCACTACAGGAAGCAACATCCTTGACCTGGTTATTGCTAACATGGGCGACTGTTGCTCTACACTAATAGTCAATCCCTCCATGGTCATTTCCAACCATAAACTAATTACCATGGAAATCCACATTTCAACCCCCCCCCCCCACAAAGGTAACCACCTTGAAAAACTTCTCCAAAGCTCACTTTGGACTCCTAAAAACAGAGGTGGCTAACTTCACGCATGCCAATAGAAAATAGCTGTATGACTGTCGAATCATACACCAATGCACTGTATGAACATGTACACGAATGCATGGAACTAACCATACCCAACAGAACCAAGATACTCTCCTCCAAAAAAAGGAACCAATATGGCGGTCCCCTGCCATTTATAACCTCTACAACAGAAGGAAGAAACTGTTGCAGAAAAAGGTGAAGTCCCAAGACTGGAAAAACTCCCTTATTAGTCCCAACAAAAAACTGAGATCCCTCATCAAATCCTCTAAAGCCACCTATGAAGGCAGAATTGTGGCAGACACTAAAAACAATCACAAAGCCTTCTATAGTTATATCAAGAACCTTCATGGCAATACCCAGATTTGCTCTGAGCTACTGCACAATGGTACCTCCTAACTCAGTCAACAGATATTGCCAACATACTGGCCAACAGATTCAAAGCCAACTTTACCCCCCAACGACCAATAACAATACTGGAAAAATGCCAGGCACCCAACATTACTGCAGTACAGGTTAAAGCTGCATTGTCCAAGGCCAAGAATACATCTTCCATGGGACCCGATAATATCCCTGGCTGTGTTCTACATGAACTACAAAATGAACTGGCACCACATCTGTGTGCTCTGTTCAGTCATAGCCTCACCTCAGGCTTTGTCCCTACCAAATGGCGCACTGTTACAGTCATCCCTCTCCATAAAGGGGGAGTGACTACAGACCCTGGGAAGTATTGCCCCATTAGCCTGATGAGTTTGATATATAAAGCTATGGAGTGCATCATCATGGACCTGATTAACAAAGATATAGGTAATCTCCAAACTCTAGACCCCATGCAATTTGCCTTTGTGAAAGGGAGATCGTGCCTGCTCAACCTGATTGACCTCTTTGAGTCAATCACCATGGCTGTGGATGAAGGTAAGGCAGTGCATACAGCCTACCTTTATCTGGCCAAGGCCTTTGATACCATTCCTCACTCGGGAATTATTGATAAACTCATCAAACTAGGCATCAACCCCTATATCACTAGATGGGTTGCAAGCTGGCTCACAGATAGAACACACAGTTTGAAAGTAGCAGACTCCAAGTCAGACTGCTGACCAGTCACGAGTGGAGTCCCACAGGGGTCGTCCCGGGTCCTCTTCTGTTTGACACCTACTTCTCAGAAGTTCAGCCCAACATAAAAGGACTCTGGCTAACCAAGTTTGCAGATGATTGCAAGCTGGGAGCCATTATTAACTCCCCAAGTGATGCAGACATCCTACAGAAAGGCCTCACTGAGATCAATGACTGGTATTGAAACCATGGCCTTAAGCTTAACGCCAAAAAAGCGTTGTCATCCCCTTTGGTAAAAACTCAGTTCTCACTAATTACCGCATTGATGGGAGCCTACTGAACACTGAAGGCATTATAAGAGATCTGGGGACACAGGTTGACAGTAACCTCTTCTTTGACCACCACATTGCTACTGTGGTCAGAAAGTCCTTCTGTGTGGCACATCTCATTACCAAGGGTTTTGCATCCAGGAAGAAAGAGGTCGTCATCTCTCTCTACTCTTCCCTCATTAGACCAATCATCGAGTATAATGCCCCATTTGGCATGTACTTCACTAGACACCTGCAACAGCTGGAAAGGCCACAGAAGTACCTCATGAAGAGGATCCTAGGTATTAAACACATGTTCTACATGGACAGACTCAAAAAACTCCAGCTATTCTATGTCTCATATTGCCTACTTAGAGGTGATCTCTGATTGACTTACAAAGCCATTTCTGACCCAGCTCTGTTAGAAATGCTACATATAAAGAAATCCCAATCCCTCCACACCACATGCTCCAGAGACCTCAGCCTCATTACCACAATCAATAGAACATGCTGGAGGGAAGGGTTCCTCACCAAGAGACTGCCCATGCTCTGGAATAGACTTCCCATACATGTCAAGCAGAGCACCTTGCTGACCTTCTTCAAGAGAAATCTTGATGAGTGGATGGGTAATAGAAAGGTCACACCGGGGATCAGTCCAGTGGCTCTGTTTGATAGAGGCACTGAGAATTAACATCGGGTGGCATGATGCCAGGGCACTTCTATGGGCTAGGCTTGTGAAGGCTCCAGGGCCATTAGCCTAGTACACACCTATAAACGTATATAACTACCCCTACTATCACTAGGGAGCAGGTCCTTAATGCTCTCTCTAAGACCAAGAACACTGCATCAATGGGCCCAGACAATATCCCAGGATGAGTTCTAAATAGCATGAAGCATGACCTATAAGGGCCTCTGGAATTACTATTTAACTGTAGCCTCCAAACAGGCTTCATGCCTCATGAATGGAGAAAGGCAACAGTCATCCCTCTGCACAAATGTGGGCCATCTACAGACCCTGGAAACTACAGACCTATAAGTCTCATTAGTCTTATATGTAAAGCCATGGAAAGAGTTATCATGGGGATGATCGCTAGAGATATAGTAAACCTCCAGACACTGGACCCAACCCAGTTTGGTTTCATCAAGGGCAGATCATGCCTACTCAACCTAGTGGACTTCTTTGAGAAGGTCACTAAAGCAATGGATGAGGGCAAAATCATTCACACTGCCTACCTTGACCTGGGCAAGGCATTTGACACAATACCCCACTCAGACATTGTTGACAAACTCAAGAGGTTAGGTACAAACCGTATGTCACCCAGTGGATAGTCAACTGGCTCACAGACAGGACCCAGGAAGTTAGAATTGGGGAGTCTATCTCTACAAAGAGGCTAGTCACAAGTGGAGTCCCTCAGGGATCAGTCCTTGGACCTCTCCTTTTTGGCATTTACTTCTCAGAAGTCATGGCCAATGTCAGTGGTCTCTGGCTGACTAAATTTGCAGATGGTTGCAAATTAGAAGCTGTCATTGAATCTCACACTGACACAAATGTTCTCCCAGAGGGGCTGACAGAGACAAACACTGGTGTCAGAGTCATGGACTAAAACTAAATGCCAAGAAATGCATAATAGTATCCTTTGGGAAGTCATCCATCCATGGTAACTATCATATTGACAACACACCCCTTAGAGTTGACCCAGTAGTCAGGGACTTAGGGACACACATAGATAGTAATCTACCCTTTGATCATCACATGTCTACAATGGTGAGGAAATCATTTTATGTTGCACAACTTATAAACAGTGGTATGGCATCTAATTCCAAGGAAGTCATTGTTCCACTGTATTCGGCATTCAACAGACCTATCATTGAGTACACTGCCCCCTTTGGTATGTACCTAACCAGGCATATCCAGCAACTGGAATATCCACAGAGGTTCCTCACTAAAAGAATACAATGTCCTATGTAGACCACTTCAAGGCCTTATCCCTGTATTCTGTCTCCTACAGGCTTTTGAGGGGAGATCTATGCCTGGCATACAGGGCATTGTCAGACCTCACTCTGATGGACCTCCGGCATAGCTACAAAACAAACAGTACCAGAAGTACCTGATCTAAAGACTTAAACTTTGCCTGTGATATAAATAGGACCTGCTGGAGATAGGTATGTATCCCAGAAACTACCCTGTCTATGGAACAGGCCCTCCATCCATGTGAAGAAGAGTTCCTCCCTAATCCAATTCAAGTGCAGCTTGGACAACTGGATGGGAAACCAGAAATTCATCCCTCGTTTGGCACCTGTGTCTCTGATGTAAACAGGTAACCTGTAAATGATTCAACTCTCAGGCCCTTGCTTACACTTATCAAGGGTATCAGAACTTGTCAGAGATTTGGGATGCATGTTTAGGCTTAAAAAGGTCCTTGTGGTCATTAGCCTAGTAAACACCTATGAAACTATGAACCTATGAACCTATATCAATCAGGTCTATCACACACCTTCATCTTTTCAAACCATTATTAAAAGACTTCCTTTCTGCCTTCTGGCTTTCGCCTGCTTCTTATCTGGAATGTAGCTCTCTAAAACCATTCCATTACCTGTTTTATACCTCCCTTTAAAGCTCTAAAGCACTTCATCTGCTTATCCCCTTCTAATAACTCACTTTATTGCACTTAAACTGCTATAACTACTTCTAATTAGCTCAACCAAATTACTATTCCATCACTACTTTTCTGTTAACTCTCAGACTTGCTTACCTCCTCTAATACTCACTCTGTTATGTTTCTTAAATTATTCCTTCCTGTCTTATATACCAGTCTGCTATCTGTAAAGTCTTGGTACAAGGCTTGTAAATTTAATGTCTGTGAATATCAATACAATTCTTATACTGACTGCTATGCTATGCTGTGTATTCACTGAAACTGCATCATACAATTTGTTATTGTAAATATTGATTGCATTAAATATGATACCATGGACCTTTTCTTCCCGGGGCTCCAATGAAAAAGGGAACCTGTGCCCAGTTGGGCTTTCCTGGTAAACAAATGTCAATAAATAAATACATAAATAAATATTCAGGATATCACAAGCAATGTTAGTAGTTAGCGCCTGTTTCTTCATATTTACTAAGATAAGGCACAGCATGCAGCCACTGAGTTAAGAGGTGACTAAGCTGTTATCTTTTAAATTGAAATACAAATGATGTCAGCACTGTGGCATAGAGGGACAAAGCTCTAAGTCAGGTGATCAAGGTTCAATTAGCATCTCAAACATTTGAGGCACTGGGAAGGAAGGAAGAAAGGGAGGAATGAAATGAAGGATGCACACATGGTGCATACACAATGATCAGATCTCCCTGTCAGAAGCCAGAGAAACCAGCATGTAGTGGTTCCTGAAGTGTAGGTGAGGTGGCTTGCTGAAGTGAGGAGCAGATCATTGTGGCCCACCAATTGCATGTCCCACCTATAGGTTGTCACTGAACACATGTAGGGTCAGGATCACTAATAGGTAAACACACTGCCTGCAGCAGTATGACAAGGACAGAGATCCACTGATCTCAGTGCCAGCCCCAACCCTTATCAGAGTTAGCCCTGAGGAGGCTTGGAGGAATAGGTAGATGCAGCAACTGAGAACAGGCACTGAGGCTGCAAGAAGCAAAAGTAGGGGGCAGAAAATACAAGTGGTAGCACATGGTCCAGTACCATAGTTTGTTTTGGATCCAGCTATCCTCCAATGTAAAACTCACTGCAATGTAATTTATATAATGATAGCTATCAGACCTTGGTTTGAAATGCTTAAGATAATGCATTTTTAAAGCTGTTTGAGAAATATACAGCTCTTTCTGCAAAATTGCTGACACATAAAAGGGCTTTACTCCACTGTCATCATGATTATCCAATGTCTGTCTGCCTGGAATGACATGCTTGACAAGCCATGCTGCTTCGCAAGGGATGGCTTGCACCTGTCACCCCTGGGTTTCCAGATATTGGCAAAGGCTCTTGCCACCCCCCATAGTGCCTTTTTTAGACAAGGCTCAAATTCTAAACCCACCGCCCTAGAAAACAATAATGGAAAAAAACTAAGGGTAATGCTGCTCAATGCCAGAAGTCTAAATCTCAAGATGCACACCCTCGAAGCCCTCCTCAGTATGGAGAACATCGATGTCTGACTGAAACCTGGTTCAAGGCTCCTGAGAGCACCCCGGCACTATCAGGTTTTACCTCATATCATGTGTTCTGGCCCCAAAACCCGGACCGTACCACAAAAGGAGGGGGTATATCCATATTCATCAAGGATACCCACACCTCTAGGCTGGTGGCAACTCACGAAGCATCAGAGACCATTCAGGTGCAATTAACCATAGGCAAAACTGCTCTACAGTTTGTAGCATGTTACAGGCCACCCTCTCAAACTCAGGAACCCCACACAGCCTTCCTGGAAAGTATAAATGTCTCTCCAAACACCATCATATTGGGTGACCTCAACTACCCAGACATAGACTGGGAACATTACTCAAGCCCCAATACCCTAGCCCAAAGGTTCCTGGAGTTCATAAACTCAAATGCTATGGAACAACTTGTCACCATTCCCACAAGAGGTGAAAATATACTAGACCTGATCATCACAAACATGGGGACAAAATGCTCCACACCGGAAGTATATCCCTCATTGGTGAGATCAGACCATAAACTAATCTCACTGGAGATCCACATCCCGCCCCCACCCCCAACAAAAATGACCACAGTGAAGAACTTCTCAAATGCCAACTTCACACTTCTTAAGACTGGTGTGGTATCCTTCAAGGCCCCTGAGCCACTGGAAACCACAACCCACGCTGCTGAATCCCTTACAAATACTTTCTACGAGCACCTCCAGGATTGCATGGATCAAGCAATCCCAAATAAAATCAAGACCCTTTCCACCAAAGGCAAGCGCCCGATCTGGTGGACCCCAGCCATAAACAAACTTTACAACAAGAGGAGAAAGCTACTACAAGATAGAGCAAAATCCCTAAAAGGGAAGACATCTCTGATCAATACTAGTAAAAAACTACGATCACTCATAAAATCATCCAAGGCCAACTTTGAGAGAAAAATTGCCAAGGACTCAAAAGACAATCATAAGGCCTTCTTTAGCTATGTTAGAAATCTGGGTGGAAACTCCCAGATATGCTCAGAATTAGTCCAAAATGATACAAAAATCACTGAACCCACAGACATTGCAAACATACTGGCAGACAGGTTCAGTGAAAATTTCTCCCCTGTCCCCCTCCAAAAGGAGAAATATCTATCCCAGCAGAGTGTAGCCTCCCAATCATCTCAAATGCCCAGGTGAGAGCTGCTCTCTCTAAAGCTAAAAACACAGCATCAATGGGACCAGATGGTGTCCCCGGCTGTGTGCTACACGAACTCAGTGAGGAACTAAACCCACACATAAGGCTGCTGTTTAATCTTAGCCTTACCACAGGATATGTACCCAAAGAGTGGCGTACGGCAACTGTGGTCCCACTCCACAAAGGTGGTGCTTCTACAGACCCTGGTAATTACCACCCCATAAGCTTAACAAGCCTGGTCTGCAAAGCTATGGAGAGGATCATAATGGAACTCATAAATAAAGACATAGGGGACCTACAGACATTGGATCCTACCCAATTCGGCTTTGTCAAGGGCAGATCATGCCTCTTGAACTTGGTTGACTTTTTTGAAACAGTCACCAAGGCCATGATGAGGGTAAGGCAGTTCACACAGCCTACCTTGACCTTGCAAAAGCTTTCGACACAATACCCCACTCGGGTATCATAGAAAAGCTCACCAGCTTAAATGTAAACCCATATGTCACAAGATGGGTTGCAAACTGGCTCAAGGACAGAACCCACAGGGTTAGAGTTGCTGGTGCCATGTCAGACTCCAAGCCAGTCACAAGCGGTGTCCCACAGGGCTCAGTCCTGGGCCCCCTCTTGTTCGGCATCTACTTTTCAGAAGTGCAGGCAAACATAAGAGAATTGTGGCTGACAAAGTTTGCAGATGACTGCAAACTGGGCGCCATAGTTGAAAATCCATCAGACACAGATATCCTTCAGAGAGGTCTCATAGAAATGGATAACTGGTGCCAGAGCCATGGCCTTAAGCTAAACACCAAAAAATGTATAGTCATACCCTTTGGTAAAAACAAGGTAACCCCAAGTTACCACATAGGTGGCAATCCATTAAGCACAGAAGAGGTTATCAGGGACCTGGGGACCCAAGTTGACAGTAACCTTTCTTTTGACACTCACATTGCCAAAGTGGTTAGAAGGACCTTCTACATTGCCCACCTGATTATGAAGGGATTCACATCCAGATCAAGGGAGGTCATTGTTCCCCTGTACTCGTCACTTATTAGACCAATGATTGAGTACAATGCCCCATTCGGAATGTATCTTACCCGACACCTGCAGCAATTGGAAAGACCCCAAAAGTTCCTCACCAAAAGGATAAAGGGGCTCAAAAATATGCCATATGCTGCCCGACTGAAGAAACTCCAGCTCTATTCAGTCGCATACCATCTGCTCAGAGGTGACCTGTGCCTGACATACAAGGCCATGTCCAACCCGGAATTAATGGACATGCTCCACCTCAAAAAATCCAAATCCACCAGAGCCACAAGAGCAAGAGACTTAAACCTCAACACGGATATAAATAGGACGTGCTGGAGGGACAGATTCATCACCCAGAGACTCCCTATGCTGTGGAACAGAATCCCGGTCCATGTGAGACAGAGCACTTCGCTGGCTCTGTTCAAGAGGAATCTTGACCAGTGGATGGGAGATCGTAGATTTACCCCGGGGATCATCTCTGTATCACTGCTGGACAGAGGCACGGCAAACTAATGGGTATAGTATTCTTCAACCTAAGGGGTGGTGAAAGCCACACAACTCTGGCTAGGCTTATAAATGCCCTAGGGCAGATAGCCTAGTATGAACCTATGAACCTATGAACCTATGAACCTATGAACCTATGAACCTATGAACCTATGAACCTATGAACCTATGAACCTATGAACCTATGAACCTATGATATCAGTATTCAGAGGTTTAGTTTACTGAGCAAATCACTGAGACGAAGGTGTTAAATATTGTCGAGCATATTCTGTAGAATTATTTTTAAAAGAAGAAAGTATGTATAAATATTTATAAATAGTCTTATTACTGTTAATTTCTGCAGTCTCTTACAAAAGGAATGAAATTGTACCAGTTCAAACAGAAATGATTTACACATGCAGTTGGTTTAACATAAAAAAGGATGATTTCACATTTGTGTAAGTAGTTCCTTTAGACATGATGCCTTAGACTATTGTAATGCCAAAATGTTATTACTTACTCTGAGACGAAAGACCTTATATAAAGGAAAAGCTTTGATGATTTTTTTTAAATTTATATATATATATATATATATATATATATATATATATATATATATATACACACACACACACACACACACACACACACACACACATATATATTTATACATTACATATAATAAAAAAAATCATCAATAAACATATTACAACGTTTATAATTTATATAGAATCAAAAGTACCACATCTAAAGATGCAGAAGCAAGAAACAGAATATCCAATATATTTGTCTGATCAAGTATGTAGTATTGCTAGCATTTATTTCCACACACAATGAAAACACACTTTGTGACACTTAAGCAAACAAACAAGGCAAACTAATAATGACAGCAAATCTAATCAGAAGAACCTGTGAAAGATCACATGTCTAACCAATGGGAACTGAATTTACTAAAGTACTCCTTTCAATGGGTCTGGACAAATCTGAAAAATGTTGCTGATATCAGATCCTTTGCTTGATTACTGAAGTGTTCGATTTTTCAGGATGTCAATTCATCACTGTCTACCTGGTTATATTTAACACTTTCATCTGTTTCCAATG